>NC_133659.1:42457536-42757536 GCF_037893015.1 Macrotis lagotis | reverse complement strand
TCTTAACCTTTCCCATATGGTTAACAAAAGACAGAGACATCAGAAAATATAAACTTCTCTTTATAACTCAAATTGGAATTTCTTCTAAAATATCTTTGACATGACCACCCATCCTCTCCTTTAATATTATCTCACAAGGCAGCCCATTTCAGTTTTAGGCTATTTTAAATAACAGAAAGTTGTTTCTAATATGCCAATGGATCTCCAATGATGCAGCTCCAGATCCATCTATGCCAGTCCACTTGGCATACTTCTTGACCATGTCCTTCCATAAATTCATTATAAAGTGTCCATCTAATATTCTCGAGGCCTTCCTCACATTCTCTTTACTCTTTGTGAGTCTCAACATAGCAATCATTAATGTTCATCGTTGTGGCTTGCTTCCTTGGGGCCCACAGCGGTGACCTCCCTCCCGGAGGGTAGCTGAGAATAAGGAGTCAAGCCATTACTGCCTTATGCCTCCAGCTCAATTTTATTACTGCTTAGCTATTACATATATACTGTTAGGTCTTCCATGGTAGAACAAAGGATAATGAGGGAATTGGGGGGTTACAAGCAGGGTATGTTCAGCATCTCACATTACAGGATAAAGGGGTATGTTAGGGGGGAGGTGGTAAAACACAGCTGTGCCTAGTGCCCTTGGTCTGTGGAGCAGTATGTCCAGCTCCCAAGGACTCCAGTGCACCTTATCTCTCAGGGCAGGGTGCCAGCTCCTGAGACTGTCCAGGTGGTGGTTTACTTGGAAATGATTTGTGTCATGGCTGTTAGAATAGCCTGTGTACCCACAGTTCATCATTTTAACTTCTGTGCTTCCTCAAGAACAACTCACCTTTTCTTCTCACCTCTCACTCTATGAGTACATTTCTTTCATGTCTCTTTGTAATTTCATGTGCATACCATAGGTTCATAGTTACACATCCAACTCTCATTTTACAAATAGGAGAGTGAAGTGATATAAAATACTTGGGAGTCTTGCTACCAAGATAAACCCAGAAACTATATGAACACAAATACAAAAATGCTTTTCATACAATAAAAACATATATGTAGATAGATAATTGGAGATATTAATTACTTCATGAGCAGGGTGATCCAACATAATAAAAATGACAAATCTATATATTTCACTTATTTAATGCCAGTTCAAAGTATCAATGTATTTTACAGAGTAATAATCATCATCATCATAAAATTCATCTGGAAGAACAAAAGGTCAAGAATATCAGGAGGATCAGTGTTTTTTTAAAGATGAAGGAAGGGGTTTAGCTGTACCAGATTTCAAATTATATTACAAAGTGGGAATTATAAAAACAAGCTGTTACTGGTTAAGAAATATAGTGGTGGATCAATAGAATAGATAGGTACACAATATACAGTAGTAAATGACCATGATAATCTAGCATTTGATAAATCCAAAATCCATCTGATAAAATTTGCAGGTCAAACTAGAAAGCAATTTGATGAAACTAACTCTAAACCAAACCATATCATATACAAGGATAAAATCAAAATGGTACATTATTTTAACATAAATTGTAATACATAATATGTAAATTAGGGAAACATGGAAAATTTTAGACAGATCTATGGACAAGGGAAGTTTATGACAGAGAGGATCAAAGGAAATAAAATAGGTAATTTTGATTAAATGAAATTTAAAAGGTTTTGCACAAACAATAATAATGCAGTCCAAATTAAAAGGAAAGAAGGAAAGTGGAGGGAATATTTTACAGCACTTTCTTCTGATAAAGTCTTCATTTCTCAAAGATTCCGAGAACTAAACCAAATCTATAAAAAAAAGTCATTCAGCAATTGATAAATGGATAAAAGATATAAACAGACAAATTTTTAGAAGATATCAGAGCTATTAACAGTCTCATAAAAATGCTCTAAATAGTTATTGATTGTTGTTCTTTCTCAGGTGTATTCAATTCTTCATAATCCCATTTGGGGTTTTCTTCGCAAAGATATAAGAGTGATTTGTCATTTCTTTCTCCAAATCATTTTTCAGGTAAGAAAACTTCACAAATGGGATTAGGTAACTTGCCCAAGGTCACATAGTTAATAAGTGTCTCAGACCAGATTTGTACTCAGGAAAATGAGTCTTCCTTACTCCAGATGCAGGGCCCTATCTACTACACCACTTAGCTGCCCCAGTTAAGTAATGCAAGTTCAAACAACTCTGAAGTTCTACCTCACATTCATTGACTAACATGAAAGAAGAGATTTTAATGACAAATAGTACAGGAGATGTAGAAAAGCAAGGACATTAATGTGCTGTTGGTAGAGTTGTGAACTAGTCCAACCATTCTGGAGAACAATTTGGAACAATATCCCAAGGGCTATAAAACTAACAGATATCTCTCTATATCTAGAGATATCTAGAGATACATATATGTATATATATATATATATATATATATATATATATATATAATGTGTGTGTGTGTGTGTGTGTGTGTGTGTAAAACTAAAAATGACCTATATAGATACAAAAATAGTTATGGCACCTCTTTTTGTAGTGGCAAAGAATTAGAAATTAAAGGGATAGCCCTCAATTGATGAATGACTGAACAAATTGTGGTGTATATAATTGTAATGGATTAGTAATATGCCATAAGAAATCATGAGTAGGATGGCTTCAGAAAACACCAGGAAGGCTAAAAAGAACTGAGGCAAAATCAAGTGAACAAAACTAGCAAAGTAACAGCAATATCATAATGTTGATCAACTGTAAAGAATTTGGCTACTCTGATCAATACAATGATCCAAGACATCTGAAAGGACCTGTGATGAAAAATGGTATCTACCTGCAAAAAAAGAACTGATGGGCCCTGAGTATAAATTGAAATATACTTTTTTCACTTTGTGTTTCTTGCTTTTTATTTGTTTGGGTTTTGCTTTTTGCTTTTTTGCAACATGGTTAATATGGAAATACAGTTTACATGACAACCTATGAATACTGTAAATGATATCATATTGTTTGCCCCCAATGGATAAGGAAAGAGTGGGAAGAAGAAAGAAAATTTGGAACTCAATTTTTACAGGGAACATTAAAAATTAATTATTATTTTTTTAGGTTTTTGCAAGGCAAATAGGGTTAAGTGGTTTGCCCAAGGCCACACAGCTAGGTAATTATTAAGTGTCTGAGGTCAGATTTGAACTCAGGTACTCCTGACTCCAGGGCTGGTACTCTATCCACAGTACCACATATCCACCCCTAAAAATTAATTACTTTTTAAAGAGTGTGGCCCAAGAAAGATTAAGAGACTTGCCTAATCTCCATCTCTAAGACATTTCCTTTCAACTGTATTGCCTTGCCTCCATTGCTCTTTGAGTGACCATCAACTTTTGTTCTTTGTGGATTGTAGAGTCATATTCATTGTTGTTGTTGGTCTGGATCTATGATTTCTATGGCATAAGGCACCACCATGAAGGCAGATCAGCAGCTGTGTTTTTTAACTTCAGTTTTAGGAACTTATTCCTACATTGATTCTAAGGTAGGTGCTTGGTTTTATTCAAAGAGCTGAAGTTCTTTCTCATTTGAGATAAAATTGATCTCACCATAGCATCTACCCCCTGAACCTAGCCCTACCCTCTGATCAAATCTAATTCTCTTTTAAGAAATAGTCCTCCACATTTGAACATAGATAGTATGTCTCAGCACAGTGCTCAGCTTAGGATAATATCCATTCTATCTAATTATTGATGAAGATATATGACCAAATCTTATAAAATTGAACAACTAGGACTGATATATTATGAGAAATGAATGCTGGCTTAGGGTGCTGAAGGAACCTAGGAATACATTGGCTGCTGATTTCAGACAACAGGAACATCCCCCCCAAAAAAATGAGCTCCTGGAAGAAGCCTTCTATCTTGAAGGAGGGTAAGATGACCCATGGCACACGACAAACATCAAGTCAACCTCAAGATGTCGAGAGTAACCAGTGATGGAAGTCTATAAGCAGTTGTTATTGCTTGAAAAATTCTGAACAGTACAAAGGGGGCAGATTGGAAAGAAAGAATGTTTAACTTAGGACATTAAACTTGGACTCATGGAACCAGATTTGAAATTCTGCTCTGAATCTTGCCTCCTTTATCACATAAGGCAAATCCCTTAACTCCTTTGGTTCTCAGGTTTCATATTTGTAAAATGAGAGAATTGGAGTAGATGGCTTTCCAACTGGCTCTGTTTTGCTATGATTCCCCAAGAAGTAAATAGGGAGCATTCTTAATGCTGTTGGCAGTCAGGACCACCAGTTGCTTCTGCTTCTGGAGCCCTCTATTTGTTTCCTGCAAGAACTTGAAGGCTTTAAGCTGCTAGCTGTTTTGTATTCTGACTTTGCTCTTTCTATATACAATGTGACTTCAGATCCTTAAGTTCCAGAGCCCCAAGATTTTGAGGAGATAGTGTGGTACAATAGGAAGAGTTCTGAATCTGGAGCCACAGGATTTACTGCCAGCAGAACCATGGAGCAGTCCCTTAGCCAATCTAAGTCTCAATTTCATTATCTATAAGAAGAGAGGATTGGATTAGACATTCTTTCAGATTCTATCCAGCTTTAAGTCTGTGAGCAATATGGGTAATGATAGGGTTAGCCAGTGGTGATAAGCAACTCTAGGCTGGGTCTTTATTTTGTTTGAGGTATAAGATCGACTCACCAGTTTCTGTAGGCTTGTGAGAGGGGAAGACGAGTGTGCTAGGGATTGGGGCAACTAACAGGCCAGAGGAAGGGATTTGCTTATGATGCAGTTTGGAATGGGAAGGACATAGTCCAATATGATTGGGTAAAGAAACACTGCTGGGTCAAAGAACGTATAAGGGTAGAACCAGTTCAGAAAGTGAGACAGGCATAGAGAAGAACAGGGGGCAGAAGGGAGAGCCCCAACCTGGGAGATGCACCCAAAGATGGAGGATGGGAAGAGTGGAGAGATTGGGGGGAGGATGTAAGTTCAAAATTGAGTAGCTGAGCCATCCCGGGAGACAAAGAAGTCCAAAGCTAGAAGATGGGGCTATTATATGATATAAGGAACCAAAGAAAAGAATCACAAAGCAATATAACATGGAAAATCAATCAGGACAGATTCCTTTCATGGTAGTGAGTCTATACCAGTCACACACACACACACACACACACACACACACACACACACACACTCATTTGGGTCCCCACTCCCTTTGTCCCTAATCATGGACAAAAGAAAAGACGGTCAATAGGGCAAAAGAACTCCAGAGGGGAAGAACTACAAGGGGCTCTTGGCCAGCTTTCCCAAATGTATTCTTTCTCTGACCTTCCTGGACTCATTGAATTCCAGGCCAGGCTCCCACCTCCACAAAGTATCTACTGATGAAGGGAAAACAAACCTGCTGCTCCTGCCGAGAATAGGTTCCCTCTCTGACTACTCAATTCTTTATCTCCAGCTCATCATAAATCCAGATAAACCAGAAAACATGATTTTCTTCCTCCTTCCCAGACCCAAAAGAGAGAGCATCTCCTGGTCTTAAGGGATTAAGAAGAACGCTTCCTGTCCAAGGAACTGTTCCTTTAGGTTTTAAATGAACCTTTGAATTTAGTTTTTTCCTTCCTGATCCTCTCTAACTTCCATTCAACACCCTTGAGCCTATTAGTGAATCATATGCTATTTTATATGACAATTATAAAAAGAATGTCTCCCTCACTGGGATCAATCACTTAGAGAATAGCAAAGATTTAGCTGTCATAATAAGTAAGAAAAACTTTTTTTTCAGAGACTTCTAGATTCTTAGGATAAACAAGTTATGCAGAGTTCAGCTCCAGAGGCAAGATTATTAGGGATGTTTTTACTCATATTTATGCAAATTTTCTGGTCTGGATCAAATCCCTGAAATTGATCGTGAGAGTATATATAGTCTTCCAATCACATTTCCCATGGCTTCATTCAAATTGAGCAAAAATGGGGTCATTTCCAAATGTTATTCTGTTCCTGGTATTGGGTCTCCTGCAGGCAGGAGAAGGGTCAATGATATAGCTAACTGACAATGGATATGATGGTATTGTGATTGCAATAAATCCCAATGTTCCTGAGAATGAAAAACTCATTCAAAAACTAAAGGTAAGGGATAAAAATTGTTACTTATGTACTTCTATCTCGGTAAACAATTTTTACTCATGCTGTCAATGCTTATTCTATCCCTTCTCTCCTCCCCAGTATGTTGATTGTACTTCTATTTTATGCAGTATTCTCTAAAATATCATTTGAGGAGTTATTCATCTGTTCGATATATGTATGTCTTCTTTGCAGGCTTTCAAAGCTTTTTCATTTTACAAATGCTTGAACTTGTAAACAGTGTACCTATAACCATTGTTTTCTCAGCCCAAGATATTGAGGAAAGGAAGAGGAGGGAAGTCATAGGGCAGGGCTGAATTTTTAGTCTAAAATGTATATTGTCTACCTGACAACTCCTTTTATATTCTACCTCGTTTCAAATACTTACTATATTTGAATACTTACTATATTTCAAATACTAACTGTAGGTGATCACAAGAATTATAGGATCCTAAAATTTACTCCTAGAAGATTTGAGGAAATATAGGAAAAACAAAAAGTTTGCTAAATATCAAATTACTGAAACTACAAAAACACGTGAGCTCCACTCATGTCCTCTAAGAATAGAAAGGATAAGAGAATAAACTATTGGCTACCACATTTTAGAACAGAAAACATAATGTAAAGTTAGTCATTTTTCTAATCTGATAAATATTCAGTCCTTTTGAAATTGTATAAAGAGACTCAAATTCAGCTTCTGAAGCCAATTACCTATATGCATGAATTCTGGAAGGGCCTATTTTCCACTTTTCAATAACATCTCTATTGCTTTAAAGAGAGTCTCCACAAAGGTTCATTTCCACCTAATATCAACTAACACCTAACAGACAAATCATCTACAACATAGAGCTAATAATATCACCCACCTCAAGTCGTTGTGAGGATCCAACAAGATTATCTATGTAAAGTTCCTGCCATGCTAGATATTATTAGTAATATAGAATTTCATCTTCCTTTATATTTACTTACTTATCTGAACACAAGATTCATTCCTCCAGGCACATGGAATTTCCTGAAGAAAAAGGACCATTTCATCTTTTATCTTTATAGTCCTCAGTGCCTTACACAAAGTATGAATTTTAAAAAATGTTTGAGGATTTGAATTTCATTAATTTGAGTAGAGGACTGTACTTTGGACACATTTTCACCTCCCTGATTTCATATTTTCATTGTCAAATAAGGAAGTTGGACTAAGATGACCTTTAAAGTCCTTTCCGACTCTAACTTGCTATGTTTCTATTCTGGATATATTAAGAAACTGAGCGAATCCATTCAAGTTTAGATTTTTTCCATCAATATTAATTGAAAAAGTCCTTCAATTTTGTCCTCACTAATCTACCACAGAGATAATCCATGCACAGATGATGAAGACTGGAGCATTTTATCATCAAACATTTATTAACTAATTAACATGTTCCACACATATGAAACATCTTTTCCTAATATTCCTACTACCTCCCATTACTCTTTAAATAGGATTCCTACCACAAAACAATATACACATTGACTACAACAATGAAAATAGAAAGGAAAAAAGTTGGAAATTTTTCACTGATCATAGAAGAAGTAGGAAGATATAACCAAAGGATAACTGTCTGTCTGTTAATGTTTTGTCTAGTTTTGCTGAATTGTTTGTTTTCTTTTAAAAATTCTTTGTTATAGGAGATGACTACACAGGAAGGGAAAAGAGAAGAGATAAATTAGGAAATTTAGATGATGTCAAAATGATTAATATGGGTCATCCCTTTCCAAAATAAGGCTTTTCACTTTAAAAAACCGAAATTTTAATTTTTAATTAATAGATCAAATACACACATTTTAGATAATAACCTAATCCCTCTCATTTATCAAGCTGATTTCTTTTTAGTCAATTATTTGCCTGAATAGTCAGAAATACATGTCAGGGATATGGTTTCTGATGTTCATTTTCACTCCCTATTCCCATTTGGATGTAAAATCATGACTCTATATATCTTTTTAATATGTCAGGAAATGGTATCAGATGCTTCAACTTTCCTCTTCCATGCTACAAGTAAAAGAACTTATTTCAGAAATGTGAGCATTCTACTTCCCATGACGTGGACCTCAAAATCTGAGTATTTAACCCCCAGACTGGAGTCCTATGAGCAGGTAAGAGAGAAGGCGGTGCTCACAAACTCTGCCACTCCTTCTTGCAAGGTATTTCAAAAAAAAAAATTTCAGTGATAGGATTTACCTTGTTTTAGAAACTACATTCCACATGCAATCTTATTA
Source organism: Macrotis lagotis (assembly GCF_037893015.1). Classification (NCBI taxonomy): domain Eukaryota; kingdom Metazoa; phylum Chordata; class Mammalia; order Peramelemorphia; family Peramelidae; genus Macrotis; species Macrotis lagotis. The sequence continues at coordinate 42,749,193 of NC_133659.1, read as the reverse complement.
TTTGCTTCTTTTTAAATTCTCCTTTAATTGTCTTTTCTCCCCTTACTTATTAGGCAGATGTCATAGTTGCTGATCCTTATGTGAAATATGGAAATGATCCCTATACACTACAATATGGACAATGTGGAGAAAAAGGAAGATATATACATCTTACTCCTAACTTCTTGCTAGATGATAATTTGCATATCTATGGACCCCGGGGTACAGAATATGCTTGATTTTTATTTTTTGAATTTTGCTCTAAAAATACGTGTGCTGTTGTGATGATTGCTGTTATTAAAGATTTTTAAATAGGAAAAAAAGTATGCAACACTGATAGTTTTGTTTAGAAACCTGTGATAGCAGAGCTTAGCCAGGTAGATTTCTTGGATAACAACCTTTTTCTTAGAATTTAGAACCAAATTTGTTATGTATTTGTGTATCAGACATGAAGACAGATATAATACTAATGCAATGAGAGTTTCTATTGTCCTTTGCTTCTCTGACTACTCCCTGTCCCCAACCCCCCCCCCCTTTAAATGACCAGTGGAAGGAACATTGATACTAGGGTGGAAGGATCTGGGTTCAAATCCTACCTTCTACCCTTATTATTTTTTAATTTGAGGCAAGTCACAGTCTCCCTGGGTTTCAGGTTTCTCATCTGTGGAATAAGGAGCCTCTGAGAATCCATCCAACTTCAGGTGTGTGAGCCCTTTGGAGATCTGCCAGTTAATGAAGATGGTAGTGTTGTTGCAAGTTGTCTCCCTGAAGGAAATTCGGGAGACACTGGAGGAAGCAGGCACGCTTCACACACACACACACACACACACACACACACACACACACACACACACAGTTGTGATGAACAATGTGCTTAAGTGGAATTTTTCTATAACTCAGTTTTCCATCCCTTACCCAGTAGCAAGCTCCTGAGCCTCTCATTTCTTCCACCATCCCTTTAGACTTGATTTATCTCCTGGCCTCCGTTATGGGCATGAACTCATACCATTCAGGAATATGATCTATAATCCCTTCTATCAGCTCTGGCTTCTACTCCTGCTATCACCACCCCTGAGCCCCAAACCAACCTCCCCACCAGCCAAGGATCTCTCTGCTTCCCTATAACTTTGTACCTTCCTCCCTTTAGCTAACCTCAAGCTTTATTAGGTAAAGCTTCTCCTCTATTCTCCCCCACAGCCTAAGATTGGTGCTACGGAATCCCCACCTAGTCCCTGTTGGGTCTGTGCCCCCTTCTTGAATGGGGCCATTGAGAACAGTACACCTGTGGAGCAAACGATTTTATTTTATTTTTAAATTTTATTTATATAAGGCAGTGGGGCAAAGGGATTTGCCCAAGGCCACACAGCTAGGCAACTATTAAGTATCTGAGGTCGGATTTGATCTCAGGTCCTCCTGTCTCCAGGATTTTAAATATGTCAACAATGAACAGACACTGTGTGTTGTTACATGTTTCTAAGGGTTAATGTTTCCTCACAGGTAAAGTGTTTGTCCACGAATGGGCCCACCTCCGGTGGGGAGTATTTGATGAATACAATTTTGACCAGCCATTCTACTTGACCAGTAAAAATACTATTGAAGCCACAAGGTATTGATTAAAACTTTTGCTTCATCCTGTTCTCTAGAACAGATATAAAACTAAGTGAAGAGGGCAGCAGGGAGCTCAATGAGACATCCTGCTCTCAGGGAAAAGGCATTGGATTGGAAATGGAAAGACATGAGATTGACTCCCAGTCCAGTCTCTTTCAAGGGTTGGGGCTTAGGCAAATCACAATTATCCTCTCTAAACCTCATTTTCTAATCCATAAAGTGAGGAGAAGCCCCCCACCTCAAGCAGTTGTTGTAAGGATCAAATGAATAATGTTCGTTCAGTTCTTTGCAACCTTAAAATATTGATATAAATATAACCTATAATTGTTATTTATTTCAAAAAGTCAGGCTTTCCTTTTGCAACAGGAGGTGGAGCCAAGGATGCAGTTAACACACTTTTTTCTAGTATATGGAGACTTCATATTGGTTTAAGATTTGAAAGAAAAGAACCGATGATGACTGATCACATCTGCGAAAGCTCTGTTTCATCCAAAAGTAGTTGCAGGCTCTAGAGCCTAAGCTCCCAGTGATCTGAAGTTGGGATCAGAATTCCAATACTTAGCTTCCCCTTTTCAGGATGTTTTTAAACACTGGGGAATCTGTTGCATTGAATCTGTAGCAATTCACCTCTGGAGCAAGTCCCTTGATCTTAAAAACAAATTATTTCTCCCAGCAGAGAGTGAGTAATTTTGTTCAGAATTACAAATTTACACTAGTTTTAGTCATGAATTCATAGGCTGCCTGAAGCTCATTGAAAGAGGAAACCAAATCTTATTCCTGCAGAAGAGACCAGAAAATTTGCCTCCTTTCTAACTTTGCAGAGGTAAAGCATTATGGGTATGGAACATTGTAAACCATGTCAGACTTGCCTGATTTTTGGTTAATTTTGCTGAACTTATTTACTTTCCTTTTTTTTAAATGTCCTTTTTAATGTTTAATCTACTTTGTTTTCCCTCTTTATTTTAAATTTTGTTACAAGACATGATTATGCTAGATAAGAAAGAGAAGAATTATTTTTGGAAATGAATGTGATATAAAAACAAAAGATTTTGATAAAAAATTTAAAACATAAATTTTTTCATCTGTCTCCCATATAGAAAGTCAGAGACAGAGAGTTAGAAACAGAGACATATATATATGTGTGTGTATATATATATATATATATATAGATAGATAGATAGATATAGATATAGATATATACATATATATATATATATATATATATAGAGAGAGAGAGAGAGAGAGAGAGAGAGAGAGAGAGAGAGAGAGAGAAAGGTGGGGAGGAGAGAGAGAGAGAGGCCAAAATACATTTATCCCAAAAGCAGTGACAAAAGAACAATATACATCATGAATGCAACTGTGGAGGTTAGGGAGAGAGTGTTGAATCTGGAGGCAAAAGACCTGGGTTTAAATCTTGATTTTGCTACTTACTACCTATGTGAGAGGTTACATTGGTCCTTTTCATATTCTCTTGTGTAAATGAAGACAACATCAAAGTGTCTTACTCCAAGTGAAATACAATAGACAATTTAGTACCAAATTACTCATTTACATAGTCACCATCTGGGTTGCCACAGGATAAATGATGGGTGGTGTGTCAAAATCATTCTAGAAGGCAGTTTAACTAATTTCCTAGAATGTACTTACTGGAAAGTTTAGTGTAAGGATGCATCTATTCAATTAAAAATGGTGGGAAATGTAGTATTTCTGCTAACATATAATGTTTGATGCACAACTTATTTATTTAAACACTTTTGCTATCTTTTGTTTTGATATCAACTAAATTGTATGGTTGATCCACCCCCTTCATAGAGTTATCCTTTTTAATAAATAATTTTAAAAGTTAAAAGAGAAACAGTTCAGCAAAACTAATCAATACATTTAAAAATTTGATGTTATGTTCTGTGTTCCATATCTGTAAGAATGACAAGGAATACCAGATTCTTTGGGTCAAGTTCCATTACTATAATTTGGAAACATTCCATTTAAATTATCTTGTCATTATTTCTTCTGCTTACCTTGTTGTAGACATGGTATAATATTGTTTTCTTGGTTCTGCTTACTTCACTTTCATAATTTCATATAAATTTTTCCATGCTTTTACTTATTAATTATATTCAGTATTACTTACCACACAGTGGTAAGGCATTAAATTCTTTTACCACATTTTGTTTATCTTTTAACCACTCTATTGTTTCCAGTTCTTTGCTGCTCCCACAAACAGTGCTGCCAAACATATTTTGGTACATAAGGAACTTTTCTGTCCTTGATCTCTTCATATGCCTGGCAATAGAATCTCCTGGTTAAAGCATGTGAATTCTTCAGTCATTTTCTTTGCATAATTCCAAAATGCTTTCCAGAGTTGCCAAACCAATTCACAGATCTGCCAGCAATGTATTTGTGTTCCTATCTTTCCACAATCCTCCCAACTTAATCATCCCATTTTTGTCACCTTTATGAAGTAGCATTTATTGTAATTATCTCAATCAAAAGATTTTGGGATGGTGACCCTCTTTAATAATTAATTTACTGATTTTTTTCCATTTTTTATCTTATTGTAGATGTTCAAAAGACATTACTGGTGTTAACAGAGTTTTGAAATGTAGTAATAACAGCTGTGCAATCAAGAGATGCAAAACGAACCGACAGACAGGAATGTATGAAACAAAATGTCAATTTATACCAGAAAAATCCCAGAAGGCAAAGACATCCATAATGTTTATGCAAAGTTTAAATTCTGTAAGTATCTTAACCATTTTTTATACCCATCTTGAGGTTTGGAATGGCCATGTCTTAGGAATGAAGAATAATTCAATCAAGGAAAACTGGGTTTCTTTTCTGGGTTAGAAATTCCCATTGCAATCTCTCTCTCTCTCTCTCTCTCTCTCTCTCTCTCTCTCTCTCTCTCTTTCTCTCTCTCTCGATCTCAAACTGTACTGTGATACTTTTCTAAAATACCTCACTCTGATTTTTAAAATGTCATTTCAACCTTAGAACCTCTTATAAGAGAGAGAAAGGATTTGTCCATACAATGCCTTCCCTCAAGGAACACAGTCTGAATAGACATAATGGGTGGAAGAAATAAGAAGCACCAACTAATGAAGAAAGAAGAATTCCTCTATTTGAACAGTTTAGAAAACCTATGGAGATATTTCAGGCCCCACACTTAATTTATTAACTTGAACCACAGAGTTGATGGCCAACTATCTTCTTGACTATTTGGTGCTAAATCTATTTTGGGTCAGGAACTGGCGGGGGGCGGGATGGAGAGACCAAGAAGTAAGCCCTTACACTTCCCCCATCATTAAGCGGGGTTGTTGTGAATAAGGGATGATTGAGGTAATTTTGTCCCCTGTTGGACTGATTTGGAACTCAGCTATGACACTTTGGGTGAGAAGAACATCAAAGTGTTTGAAGGACTTTGGGGGAAAGATCCTAAAACCTAAAGATCCTAAAACCAAGGAACCTCCTTGCTGACAGCTTCTTACCTCCTTACTGATGGTTTTTATCTGCTTTCATATTTGTGAACTTTTTAACAGCTTTAAAAGCTTTCTTTGTGGGGGGGAGGTATATTTTAATCAAATGGATTGTTTGAGTTCTTGGTTCTGTTTTGTACCAGAACAAGAACCAGGAAGCTAGGAAAGACATTTCCTAGAAGCCAGAAGTATATAGCAAAGAGCTCTGGATTTAGAGTTGGGGACCCGCTTCAAATTCTGCCTTTACTACTTAACCTCTTTAGTCTTTGTTATTCATCTGTATAATAAGGGAGTTGGACTAGATGATCTCTATGTCACTTCTTCTAAATCTGTAATCATCGGACCGTAGATGAGGTTATATAGGGAAAGGTACTAAAGAAGTGAAAACCACCACCCTCTCTAATCCAGTTTGACATCTTAGACCCTTTGAGAGCTGTCAGAGACCAGACCAGGGTCCAAGTTAGGTGCTCCTGGCTCCAAATCAGCTCTCTCCATTCCATCACAAGCACTCATAGAGGCAGAAAGAATTTTAAAAAATACTATGATTTATTGAAACAGATCCTCTCCTAGGACTCAGAAAGTAAAGCTAATTTTCTTAATGTCAAACCACTGACATCAAGGGATCAGAATTTCTAGGAATGATGCTTCATCATTTTCTATTCTTTCATGTAAAAATTGAATGTTTTGGAAAAAACATGGTAGGCAAGCACCAATATGTGCCTTTAATTATCCCATTACCAGAACATGAAAAGGGGTTTTTTTTGAGGGTGGGGGGGTTTATAAGGCAATGGGGTTAAGTGACTTGCCCAAGGTCACACAGCTAGGAAATTATTAAGTGTATGAGACTGGAGTTGAACTCAGGTCCTCCTGACTACAGGGCTGGTGCTCTATCCACAGCTACCCCAAACATGAAGGTTTCAGTAAAGATATATGTTTGTTATTTTCTTTCAAAAACCTGATACAAGCTAAATATTTACATGAAAAGATCCCAGGACAACGAGACAGTCCCATAAATATTTTCAACCTCTGATTCAAGAAATCTTTTTTTTGTTGTTGTTCTGGACCTAGCATCTATCTGATCTGTGTTTGGAAACTCCCTCTCCTGGCCCACATGACAAATTCCTCCACTATTTATAATTTTACAATCCTAGTGCTCTGAGACATTGAGTTGTTGGCCCTTACCAACTTCTTCAGTCCATTCTGTCACATTGACTCTCATGTTGGAGCCTTATTGTCGCAGCCTTTAGCAGCTGATTAGTGATGGCTAGCATTTCTGTAGCCCTTCAGGGCCTGCAGAGCACTTTGCAAATATGATCTCAGTTGATCCTTCTAGCAACCCTGGGAAGTAGATGCTACTATTATTTTTATTTCCATTTTTTCCAAGGGAGCTGGAGAAGGTTAAGTGATTAGCTCAGTCATACGACTAGCAGTGTCTGAGGCAGGTTTTGAACTCAAGTCTTTCTGACTCCAAGTCCAGACTCTCCACTGTGCCAGCTAGGTGCTGATGGAGAAACCGGGACCCCAGTAGGAAAAATAACTTGGCCATGGACACATAGCTAGTTATAACTAGCTAGATTCCACTCTTGTAATAGTATGTGACTCTCTGAGACCATGGATTTTAAAAGAACAATTTTGAGGGAGTGTGTTAGCATAGAACACAAAAATGAAATTTGAGTCGAGAAGAACCCAGGTCAAAGAAAGGGTGGTGACTATAGATTAAGAGTAGACAAACCCTGTTTTCTAAGGAGATGAGAAGATGGGACTGCTGAGGAAGCTGGGCTGAGAGAGGCATCAGCAAGACAGTCCAAGCAGTTAACAGACTCAGTGTTCCACAAAACAAAACTTAAGCTTCCATAAAGGAGATAATAGATAAAAATCGGAAGAAAACATCAGTAGCAGCTGTGAGATTTCAGTAAATGAGGCAGAGGTCAAAAAATAGAGTGAGTCATGAACAGTAGAAAGCCAAGCCACATCTCTTAGGGAGGTGGTGAGTTCTCCCATCCTGGGAGGAAAGGTCTGGTTACCCTTTCACTAGGCACCTGGCTAGGGAGAGTCTTGGTCTCGGTGGACTCTGAGATCTACCTCAGAGATACTGGGCCATGTCCCAACCTGGGTTTATTTATTAGCATTACTCATATGATATAACATCCAGGTAAGCAGATTTGGTGCATTCCTGTCTAGTACTTCTTTCTCCTGGTATATTGATTTTCGAGCATTTCTTTTCACCTCAAAATTAAATTTTCCTCCCTTTGATGTGAATGTTGCATTGAGTTAAGGAGCTGCCATTTGTGAAGCACTTGGTAGTTTACAATGCATTATTTCATAATCCTGGAAGGCAGAGAGTACCTTCTCTTCTGAGATTACCTTCCATCTACTTTGTTTAAACTTTTGTATGTGTGCAGTTGTCTCTCCACGTAGAATGAAAGCTCTTTGAAGGCAAGGATTGTTCTTGTCTTTCTTTGTATCCCCCATGCCTAGCACTCACCAGAACCTTCATAAAGGCTTGTGGACCATTAATGTCTTCATTTTATAGATGAGGATATTAAAGCAGACAGAGCCTAAGACATTAATAGTTTTTGCCCATTTCTGAGATATAAATGCTTATTCTGAAATGTTAACCATCAGCTAGCCTATGTGCTGGCTCTAGCACAACCCTGCCAATAACTGTATAAACAATAGATAAGATCAATTGATGACCAAGAGTAAATCACATAACCTACTTAAGACTGATTTCCTTGTCTTTATCTTTATTTTAGATGGGAGTGTGACTGTAGTTGGTGTTGAGTCATTTTAGTTTAATTTGACTCTTTGTGACCTCATGGGTTTTCTTGGCAGAGACATTGGAGCAGTTTGTCATTTCCTTCTACAGCCCATTTTAACAGATGAGGAAACTGAGACAAACAGGGTGAAGTGACTCATTAGTAAGTCACCCAGCTAGTAAGTGTCTGAAATCAGATTGGAACTCAGGTTCTCCTGACTCCAGAGCCAGTGTTCTAGCCATTGAAGCACCTAGCTGCCCCTAGAATAATACCTGGCATCAATATAGTATCTACTCTCTGCTGTTGTAGTTGTAGCTCATTCATTTCAATCATGTCTAATTCTGCATTACCCCATTTGCAGGTGTTTTTGACAGAGATTCTGGAGTGGTTTGTGCCATTTCCTTCTCCAGATCATTTTTCCAGTACTTTGAAAACCTGAACATGCAGGATAAATACTAGCTGGTGTTATTTTTGCTATTATTATTATTAATTATTACCATTATTTTTGTTTTTGATAGTGTCTAGCTCTTGGAGACCTCAAGTTGGGGTTTTTTGACAAGAGACAACTGGAGTGGTTTCCCATTTCCTTCTCCACTTCATTTAACTGTAAGGAAACTGAGGCAGACAGAATGAAATGACTTGCCCAGGGTCATGTAGCTACTATGTGTCTCAGACCAAATTTGAACTCAAGTCTTCCAGATGCTAAGCCTGGCCCTTGATGCATTATGGTGCCACCTAGCGGCTTTATGGAGCACTTTAAGCTATATCTCATTCCACCACCCTGACAAGCCTGGAAGGTAGATATTATTGTTATCCTTATTTTACAGATGAGGAAACTGAGGCACAAAGCAGTGAAATGATTTGCCCAGGGTCATACAGATCATGTGTACCTGAGACTAGATTTGAACTCAAGTGGTCCTACATTCTATCCACTAAGCCACCAACTTCCCTGTGACTTTAGTGCTTTCCTCAAAGAGTAGAAGTGAGATGAGATTATGAAATAGCATTAACCTATCTGGGAAATAGTGTAAGTTCAAGATGAGTCATTGAAAGAATATGGAATTCCACCCAAAATAAATAAACAAAAACCAAACCCTAATGAAATCTTGAGCTACAGCTTTCAGGAGCAGGAACATGATCATCCCACCATCCTCCAGGTTTGCCGGGCCTCCTCTGAAGTCCTGGGCTGCACCATTAGAGGGTAAGAATGAGTTGGACAGTGTCCAAAGGAGGGCGTCCAGGCCAGTAAGGCTCCTGGAGTGTCTCTCCTCTGAGGATCAGTGAAGGTCCAGGGCATGTTTAGTCTGGACAAGAAACAGCCCAAGAAGAGTCTAAGCCATGGGCATGATAATTCCTTCTCATGGACTTTTTCAGGTAACTGAATTCTGTACTGCAAAAACCCACAACCCAGAGGCACCCAACTTACAGAACAAGATGTGTGGGCAAAGGAGCACATGGGAGGTCATCATGAACTCCGAAGATTTTAGAAACTTATCTCGACTGGCAGGAGTCAACTCTCCACCTCCACCCACATTTTCTTTGCTGAAGACCAAGGAGCACATAGTCTGTTTAGTTCTTGATAAATCTGGAAGCATGAGCACGGTAAGGAAACTTTTGATTTAATTAAACTCATCTCAGGTTGGGAAGACTATGAAGACTCCCTGTTATACAAAGACAAAAAGGCAGAGTAGCCCATCAAAGACTGTAAGCAGGGAGATCCCCACAATGGCTCTTCCTTCTGGGAGCTTGCTTCTTAAGCACCTATTGAATACTAAATACTATGCTAAGCACTAGGGATACAAAGAAAAGCAAAATATTTTTTTATTTTTATATTTATATATATATATGTATATATATACATATATATATATATACCCTATCCTCAAGGAGCTCACAGTCTAATGGGGAGACAACTGGTAAACAGCTATGTGCAGACAAGCTATGGACAGGATACACGGGAGATAATCAATAGAGGGAAGGCACTAGAATGAAGGGGGATTGGGAAAGACTTCTTATGGAAGGCAAGATTTAAGCTGGAACTTAAAGGAAGTCAAGGTGATTAGGAGATAGGAATGAGGAAGGGAGAGTTTTCCAGGTATGGGGAAAGCCAGTGAAAACACCTGGAGCTGGAAAATGAGGAGGCCAGTGTTGGGAAGTAGCCAGAGCCAAGGGTGTGAAAAGACTGGAAAGGTAAGGAGGCAAGCAACTGATTTTACAAGTGATTATGGAGATAACAGAGAATCACTGTAGTATATTGTGTGGGAGTGGGGAATGGGAAGATGATGATATGGTGGCTATTCAGTTGAGTTCAACTCCTTATGACCCTAGTCCATGGGATTTTCTTGACAAAGGTATTGGCATGCTTTGTCATTTCCTTCTTCATTAATACAAACAGGGCCAAGTGACTTGCCCAGGGTCACACATCTAGTAAGTATCTGAGTCTGGATTTGAACATAGGTTTTCCTGACTTCTGTCTATTGAGTCACCTTGATGCCTCCTGACATGGCCAGACTTGTTCTTTAAAAAGATTACATTGGCAACTGGGTGAAAGTTGGATGGCAGCAGGAAGAGATATATAAGGAAGACCAACCAGCAGTATTGCAAATATACAGACCTGAGGTGATATGGGCATGCACCACAGTGGTGGCAATGTCAGAAGAGAGATGGGGGTGTATACTAAAGATGTTATGAAGGTAAAATCAACAGGTCTTGCTTAGTTTGAGGAATGAGAGAATGAGGGGTGGGGGATTGATGTTACTGTTGCACGTCTGGGAGAATGGGATGTTAACTATCCCCCAAAGTAGAAGGGAAATTTAGAAAAGGCGAGAGTTTGGAAGAAAAGAGAATGAATTCAATTTTGGACATGTGACTTTAAGATCCATCCAGTTCTAGATGTCTAATAAGCAGTTGGAGATGTGAGACTAGGGGTTAGGAGGGAGGGAGAGCTGATAAATAGATTTGACTATCACCAGCACAGAGATGAAAATTAAATGCCTGAGAATTGATGAGATCATCACCAAGTGACATAGCACAAAGGAAAAATGAGGAAGGTCTAGGACAGACCCTTTGGTCTTGCCACATAGAATGACCAGGATGGAGATTCAGCAAAGTGGTCTGAAAAGGAGCCCCTGAATAGGTAGGGGAATCAAAAGAGAACAGTGTTCCAAAAACCAAGAGAGAAGGAGACATTTGTCAAAGCTGCAGAGAGCTCATGAATGGAGGAGCATCTTTAGATTTGGCGATTAGGACATGGTCAGTAGAAGTTCCAGTTGCATGATGAAGTTGGAGGTCAGACTAAGAAAGTGAAGACCAGAGGGAGAGGAAGAGAAGTGGAGATGTCTATTATAGAAGGCCTTCCTTAAGGAGGACAGCCATAAAAGACAAATTTGATATCAGATTTTCTGAATACCAGTCCTGTGGCAGTAGAACTTCTATCTACTATTTTCAATGAAATATGGGGCATATTTCTCAAGTGAGAGGGCAAAGGGTGGTAGAACCAGGGGAAGCTTAAGGAGGGGTGGAAAGGTTGTAAAAGTTGCTGTGATGAGTGAATCCAAAGTCAATTAGGGATGTGAAGAAGGATTGTCCGCTTCAGTAAGGGCTGCAATAATGGCAGCCGAGATTTGTAGTGGCTCCAGCCACAGCATATAAGCAAGAGTGAAGACAGCACATGATGGGCATATTCCAAGACTGAGGCTTGGCAAGACAAGATTTGCAACAGAGCAAACTCAAGAGAAGATGATAGCAAAGAACTTGAGCTGGTTAGTTAAGGGTTCAAGATGGCAAAGGAAGGCGAGTATAGACAGTGCAAGGGTTATGGCCCAATAGAGAATCACAAAACACACTGGAGAATACTGGTCAGGGAAAGTCCCTGGCATGATGAGTGAAGTCTAAGAGGAGCAGATTGACAAAATTTCCCATTGATTTGATTCTGGTTCCAGAGCTGTAGAGGATAGGTTGAGAGGAGGGCTTACATGAGTCTGGCCAGGGTGTAAAGTATGAGACTCCTATATAAAGTGAAGGACAGGAGGTGCTCTCCAATCAAGATTTCAATCCCAGCATTGAAGTAACAGAGATGAAAGTAGCAGAGCCTCATCTCCTTTTCTGATTCCCCCAAGTACCGTGCCTACCTCACCAAGCTAGGACCAATCTGGTGCAGCTTCATCCCTCCTGCCCACTACAAGGGGAGGCTTTACTTAAGACAAGGCTGCCCCCAACACCTGATTGGTCCTAATTTTCCCTGTGGCAACATCCTCCCCTGCCACCACTCCAATCAACATGTATAATCCTAAAACAAAACCTGATATTTGACTGATCTAGATTTATATTATAAATGTTATAAAATATAAATATTTATAAAAATTATGTTATGGCTTCCTGATCGTGTAAGGACCTAAAACAGTTTTGGCCCTGAGTCCCTTAGACTGGATGAATTTCTGAAATCCAGGAGAATCCCATTCCCCTGCCCTGCTGATCAGCCATGTTTCCGTAATGGAAACTAGAGGAACTTCCTCCAAGGAAGCCTATCTTTGCTTTGTTAGGGTAAAGGAAATCTCCCTTGTGAAATGTTCAGGGACTTGATAGTACCTCCTTTCATCTCAACAACTAACCTGAATTAAGAGGATGAGGTAATGGTGCTACATCTCTAATACTGCCCAAAGTGCCTCATTTTCTTTTTTATAAACTTTATATTTTTTTATAAATAGCTAAATGGTGCAATAAGCAAGCCCTGAGTTCAAATGTAGCTTCCCACACTTAATAGATGGATAATCTTGAGAATGTCACTTAACCCTCAGTTCCTCAGTTTCCTCAGTTGTAAAATGACACTAATAGCAGTTCCTTCAGGATTGTTGTGAAGATCAAATGAGGTTCTGAGTTCAGGGCCCCAAACTTAATAGGCACAAAATAAATGCATATTCCTTTCTTCTCCCAATTCCTCTACAGTAAAATATTAACTCCTTGGGGGTAAGAGCTGTCTCATTTTTAGAAGGATGTCTATCCCCATGCCTACCACAATACCACTTAATGATGTTTAATGATTTGACATAGGTTCAACTTAATAAATGCTTGTTCAACAACTGATTTCTAGCCCCAGTGATTATAAACTGATAGAAATAACAGCACAAATCTTAAAATGAGGAAGGGGAATTTTTTTTAAATAAAAATTTTTCACCTATCAGCTGCATTTTTAAGGTTGGATACTCCCTCACCTTTGCTCAGCCTCCTAAATTACTCCTGAAATCCTGAAAGTCAAATCCACTCTTCATTTTTTTTTAACCCAGGGTAACCGACTTTCAAATCTGGTTGAAGCAGCTACAGTGTACCTAATTCAAATTGTTGAAATGGGATCTTGGGTTGGGATGGTCACATTTGACAGTGATGCTGAGATCCAAAATAATCTGACTCAAATAGTCCCTGGAAATGCAACCCAGGAAATCATCAAGAGACTGCCTAAAATAGCAGATGGCGGGACTTCAATCTGCAGTGGACTCAAAGCAGGATTCCAGGTAAAAAAAAATAACTCTAAAAGGTTTTCACCAAATATCACTTTCCATTTGTTGTAATATGTACTCTAATGTGTGCTGTGTTATAATCCTTGAGCCAGGCTTTTTCTTCCTGTGTCTAGCACTGAAAAATACTAGAACTTGTTCTGCATAGGTCATTTAGGAAGGAAAATAATTCTCTCTTTCCATCTCTGCAAGCTGGGACATCTCTAGGTTAGCTTTTTGAGATCACCACTCCAGGTGTCTAAGGGAACTCAGAGTACATCTCATTTTGAAGAAGTGGAAACTGAAGCCCAAAAGAGATTAAGGGTTTTAACCTCCATCACCCTGCTAGTAAGAATAAGAGACAAAATTCGAAATCTGGTCTTCTTGACCGCAGGTCCAAGTTTCCTCGCAAGCTGTGGGTTGTTCTCCCCGTGACTGCTGGATATTAATCTTTTCTTTTTTGGAGGGACCCGGATCAGGAAGAACTAGGCAGAGAAATACAGGGACCTCTCAAGCTAGAGAATCAGAAGAACTGAATTTGAACCCTATTATGTGACCATGAAAAGTCACTTAAACACCCTGGGCCTATTCCATTGAAAAGAAATGATGGTGTGTACAATCTCTTGGAACTGTAAGAAGTTACAAGGAGAGTCTTGTAAACCTCTTCAGCCATGTGTACTGCTGCCCATATGAGAGCAACACAACCAGACTGAAATGCAATAGGGAAATATTCAACAAAATAAATAAAAATGTAGTCGTACATAGATAACGAACGGTACAATGCAATGCCAATATATAGCCTTGAAATGATCCTCACGGGTAGTTCAATGATTCTTATTTCAATTTGCATTTGACTCGCTGATCTAAAGTATTATATAAATATGAGCTATTATTGTTGGCACCATTCCCTGAAGCATAAATGTCTGGGGGGATTAAAATATTGATTTGAAAGGATTGTAAGATAGAAGTTCATAACATTCCCATATAATAAGTCAAATTTTCAAGTCAAATTCAGTTATTATTGATTGGAGAGAAGATTCATGGTTATCTGAATACTCCAAGTAATAACTATAGGAAGCCAAACCTACTCTGCTTAATTCTTCCAGTGATACTCTTAAAAAACACCAGAAAAGGAGAATTGACCATTTTAATGACTTCAATTCAGTTGTATTGCTGCTTGGGCCTTATCAAATCTTATTAAAATGAATAAACGAATGAATATTTTTTTAAAAAACACGTGTATTTCAAGCCCTATAATAAGCACCCGAAATATAAATCCAAAAACCAATGACAGTTCTGCTTTCAAGAACCTTACAGCTAAGTCCCAATTAGTGTGAATAATGAATACCTCAAGTCTCACATGAATTTGAATTTATATTATTTGAAGTTATAGTTATATAATGTGATAATTGATTGGAATTAAAAGGGGTTCCCAATGGAAGCCCAAAGGAAAGATGCAGTGTAGATTCAAATAATATAACCATTTCACAAGATTCATTATTTACTCTAATCAGGATCTAGCTGTATATTTTAATATGGGAAGAGAATGATGTCCAGGGCACGGTAGTGAGGTTTGGAAAGTTACAGAGAAGCTGAGTAGAGCCAAAGCGGTTGACATGCATTTCCAGTAGGAGTGGTGGTAATGAAGTGATTATAGTTCCAGAACTAGACAATAGGAGTGGGGGTGGAGGAAGGGGTATATGGGGGGAGTGTTCACAGAGGCAAGGTAGCTGATGAGGAGACGGCAGGGATAGCTTTATCAAGTCCCTGCTGTGTGCCAGCATGATGATGAGAACTGAAGCCCCAGGAAGGATGTTCCAGAGATGAAAGGGTCACATCTTCCAGTTCCTGTTCTCTGGTTCTGGAGGCAAAGTGACTGGCAAGGAACTGGCCAGGGAAAAAGAGAAAGGATAGCTGGAGTCAGCCTGGCCTGAGGTAACAGACCATGTGAGACTTTCCAATCAATAAGATGGCCCAGGGAAGGACCTTCCAGGGATAAAATCTCCATAAGATGCTGATTTGTTTAATCAATTCAACAGAATACAAATATTCAAAAAGTACAAGAAACCAGAGGAAAAATCATTAAAGAATATTTCCTATGAGAAGTTTAGGACTTTTCCCTAAAACGGGTTAAGAGAAGCATGTCTATCTTTATAGTTGTCATCCTTGCAACACCACTACCCAGAACTATTGATTCCTAGACTAGAAGGTGACCTCCAAGTTCCTCTCTAGTCCCCACCCCCTATGGCATCCTAGGATCCCAACATTCATCAAGGCTTCCCCTTGAATGGTCTCCTTGTTTCTTTTATGGGAGTGTAGTAGGGGGCTTCAAGAAACAGAGGGTGATTGACAGCTCTCAACAGATCAGCATACCTACCACTAATTCTCGAACTACAAATTAGCCTGGAATGACAAGGTAAAATACCTCATCATGGAGAGAGGAGGGAAGGAATAAGTATCTATTAAGAGTCACCAGGGGTGGGGACAGCTGGGTGGCACAGTGGATAAAGCACAGGCCCTGGAGTCAGGAGTACCTGGGTTCAAATCTGGTCTCAGACACTTAATAATTACCTAGCTGTGCGGCCTTGGGCAAGCCACTTCACCCCATTTACCTTTCAAAAACCTAAAAAAAAAAGAGTCACCAGGGGCTTTAGAAACATTATCTCATTTGATCCTGGAGCATTGAATTAACCAGGGCAGTAGTTTCATGTTAGTTCAAACTTGATCACGGAAGAGTCCATAATTAATCCCTCATGTTTCACTTTCAGGTAATTACTCAAAGTAATAGAAGTATTTCTGGTTCTGAAATAGTTTTGTTAACAGATGGAGAAGACAATGGAATAAACAATTGTTTTGATGAGGTCAAACAAAGTGGAGCTGTGATTCACACCATTGCTTTGGGACCAGATGCTGCCCGGGAGCTTGAGCAGCTGTCACTTATGACAGGTAGAGCACAATTTTGGAATATTTTTTTAATATCCCTATTTATATGTAAAAATTTTCAACATTCATTTTTAAAAATTGAGTTATAGATTCTTTCCATAACTATCCACCCCTCTCATTGAAAAGGCAAGCTATTTGATATATGTTATACAAGTGTAGTCATACAAAACATATTTACATATTAGTCATATTATAAAAGGAAAACATGAACCAAAAGAAAAACATAAGAAAAACAAACACAGTAAAAAGTATACTTCAATTGATATTCAAACTCCATTAGTTCTTTCTCTGAGGCCGGATAGCATTTTCATCTTAGGTCCTAAAGAGTTGCCTTGGATCATTATATGGCTGAGAATAGCTGTTATTTACAATTCATCATTTTACAATATTGCTGATACTGTGTATGATGTTCTCCTGGTTCTACTCTTTTCACTTTGATCAGTTTATGTAAAAATTTCCAGATTTTTCTGAGAGCATCTAGTATTTATTTCAGCATGTTCATAAAATATGACTTGTTCAGCCATTCGCAAATTAATGGACATCCCCTCAGTTTTAAATTTTTTGCCAGCAGAAAAGAACTGATATATTTTTGTACATATAAGTTCTGTTTTTTATATTTTTATTTCTTTGGGGATACAGATCTAGTAATGGTATTGCCAGGTCAAAGAGTATGCATGGTTTTTTTATGTCTTTGAGCATAATTCAAATTGATCTACATAATGGCCAAATCAATTCACAACTCCTTCAACAATGCATTGGTGTGTTAGATAGGAATACCATTTTTTTACCATAGAAAATGAACCAAGAACCTATACGGGCAATTGACAATTAAAATAAAATTTATCAGCATATATAGTATTTCTGTTTTGACAGGCCTACCTTAAATAGACCTATTAGTTTAGTAAAATGCTAATAATAATAATAATAATAATAATAATAATAATAATGTGTATTATACTTATTCATTTTCTAAAATTATTTATGTGAAAACAATTTGTAAGTTTTTAAGGAAGTAAAGTTCACTGTAATGCTAAGTATGACATTATATCCACAGCTTCCTTTTTTAAAAAATAACTATTCTCTTCCTTATTCTAACTCATTTTATTTCTGCACAACCCAACTTTTAAAACACTTTCCAAGTATACTAATGACATCCTTTTAGTCAAATACAAAAGGTTTTTCTTAGTCTTCATCCTTCTTCACATTTCAGCATTTGGCTCTATTACCAAAGACTCCAGCCTTGTGTGAAGGCTAGGGCATATCTTTCCCCTCTCTGGCCTGGACAAAACCTATTCCTTTGATTCCCTGGACCCTCCATTTCCCTCATGTCCCTGCTTGTTTCTCATAGTTAAATATTTCCATTGGCTTCTTTTGAAAATACTTTATGAAAATCACACACCTTACAAATTTACTAGAGAATTTATTTTTAAAAAAAACAACTAAATACATCTCTGTGAGAAGATCTTAAAGAAAATGAAATATTCTAAGGCTGCTAGGAGGTATGGTATTGAAGGGTTAATACCCATTCTGATTCTGGGCAAGGCCATATGCTGGTTCCCCCACCCAAGGTCCCCCATCACCTTTGCATCAACTTAGTTGTCTTTGCATGTGCCAAATGCTCCCTCTAGGAACTAACCATTCCTGGTAGTTGAATCCTGGGAGGGTTGGCTAGCCGCCTGGAGGTTCAACGTTTAATTAATTTCAGAACCTTAGCTGTGAGTCCTCCCAGGTCATGCATGTACTCTTCACATGATCATGCACGTACGCTTCACTTGTCCTGATTAAGTGCCCAAAATTCTTATATAAGCCTATTGGCAGTGGGCCACCTTTGACAGGGGGGCCCTTAAAAGTCCCTAGCATTGAGCAGCCCCTCAGAGTTTTGCCCATTGAAAGGATGCTTTGCCTGGGATGTTTCCCAATTGGGACTCTGAAGGCTGTACCCCCCACCCCGGAATTCCCCAGAAGCTGTTGATTCAGATGTTGGTGCTCCCCCCCTCAATTGGTGGTGTTTTCTTTTAATATCTATCTTTATATAGGTTTTGCTCTTCTTTTTATTATATTGGGATTTATTGGTTACTTTTGCTATAAAACTGATTTATTTCTACCTGTTTTATAATCACTTTATTAAATATACTCATTTTAGTTTTATAGGTGTGAATGTGTCATTTTGTAGGAGTGAATCACAAACAAAACTCCTTAATCAAACAGGTATATAAAGTCAGGATAACCTGAGTTAAATTCTAGCATTAGACTTGTGACCCTGGGCAAGTCGTTTAATTTGTTTGCCTCAGTTTCTTCAACTATAAAATAGGAAGAATAAGAGTTCCTACTTCTTAGGATTATTGTAAGGATATACTGAGATAATATTTGTAAAATACTTTTTCAAACTTTAAAGCACTATATAAATGTTAGTCATAATCATCATCATTATTAATAAGAGACAATCTCATTTCAGGAGGCTATAGAGTTAGTTCCAAGGGAAATATGGCAGACCTCATTGAAGCGTTCAGTAGAATTACATCCAGAAGTGGTGACCTCTCTCAACAGGCTATTCAGGTTTGTATTACAAAAATATTCTTCACTTTTTCACAATTTTAACATTTCACTATAAGAATTTTTTAAATGCTCTAATTGTAAATAATTTAGGTTTGAAGAAAGAAAAATTCTTTATCAAATGTGTTTGTCACATATTAATCCTCAGTGTTGAATATAATTATTTTTAAATTTGGTCTGTGATTTTATTGATATAAGGAAGACCTGGCCCTGTGCCAGGGCATAAACCTAGGACATCTTGATGCTGAGTCTGTATAGAGCCTATACCATGGTTACTCCTCCTTGGTTGTTGGTCATCCAGGTGTGCATGTCAGCCCCCCTCCTCAGGTCAGGTCTCCTGAGCCCCACCTGAAGTCCCAGACCCTTGGACCTCATGACTAGTTGTAATATCAAGCTTGTATTCCTGAACTCCCAATCTTGTGGTTCTTATTTCCTTCTCAGACTGGAGGTTCTACTCCTTGTATCTGGAATAGAAAGATCTAAGGAAAAGGCCAAAGAGTCACTGGGGACTCTATGGCCAAGGAGAAGGTGGGGAGATGCCTACAACATTTTCCCCTTCAGTATGGCTGTAGGGGTCACTTTCCTCCCTCAGATTTGACTGATACAAAAGCCATGGTCAGTTGATAATTCCAATGATTAGCCAATAGAAAAAGGCTCTTCCTGATCATGATGTAGGCCAGCCAGAAACAACTGCCAACTATCCATCCATGTGCCATCCAGGCCTTATAATTCCACCTGAATTTTGCCAGCTCCTCCATGTCCTCCACATAACATCTCAGCAAACTCACAAGTCAGACCCCCATTACGGTAATAATATTCCTCATCTTCTGCCAGACAGGGGCATGGAGGTGATCCTGCATTGTCAAGTAACATGTGGTTGGGCAGGTCTTTGGAGCAGCAGAGACTTTGAGCTCAATGACTGGCTGTGTCTGTGGCCCAAGGACCAAGTTGGCTAAGTACAGAGAGGCTCAGAGCCAGAGGGTTGGCTCTGATCTGTGGCAATGAAAGGAAAACACAAATCCCTGAATCATTGTTATCAATAGTGTTAGTGATGATCATTTTCATTTATTTAACCTTTTATAGTTTACAAAGGATTTTTAATAGACAGTACTTCATTTAATCCTCAAGTCCATCACCTTTTCTAACATAGATTTCTTATGCTTTAGATTAACAAAAGGTGTTTAAAAAATAATTATATTAGGCATGGTCCTTTTGAACTCTTAAATTGGATCTGAATAATTACCTTGAAATAGCTAAATATTTAAAATTTATTAATTCAGACTATCCTTTTTCCATTCATGTTTATAACAGCTTGAAAGCAAAAGCATAATGCTCAATGCCAAGGAGTGGGTAAATGGCACAGTAACTGTGGACAGCACAGTTGGAAACGATACTTTCTTCCTTATCACATGGACAGAGAGTGTTCCCAAAATCCATCTTCAGGATCCCAAAGGAAAGGAATATCAAAATGCAAATTTTTCATTTAATGAGCTAAACAATAAAGCTGCTCGTCTCCAAATCCCAGACACTGCAGAGGTATGAATTTTAAGACTTCTCTAATTTACTGAATGTTTTCTTATTTTCCCCAAACTTTAAAAAAAGCAAGGAATATAAATTTCTAATAGATGAATGGAAAAGTAATTTATAAGTGTTAATCATATGCCAAGTATGAGGATTCAAATAGGAAGCCCAAATCCAGGCTACCAAGAAGCCCATGTTCTGCTGGGGGAGACAACACAGAGAGGAGGTTTCAGCTGCAAATCAGAAGGAAGAACCTCCCCCCGATTTCCAGCTGTCCCACTCCCATCTCTCTCTGGGTCTTCAGGATTCAGCAGCAAAGCCTCAATACAATTTCCTCTGATAAAATTTTATTAGTTTCTGATGCTGAACTCTTAATTGTTCCATGGCCTTTGGGGCAGAGATTTCCCTTCCCCCTAGTCTTCAGTAACTTGGTCCTCAAACTCTTGATTTAATGAATGGAAAACTGAAATGTGACCATTTTAAAACTAGCTCTTTTTTATAGACAGGTTAGAGACATGTGGTAGTACTACAGTACAGGAGGGATGATTCAGAATTGAGGGGATCCCTAGGCCCCAATGTCAGATTGTCCTATGACACCCAAATGTCCTATGGGTGTTTGACTCTGTGCTTCTTAAATCCCCAATCCATCTTCTGCTGATTAATATATGCTAATGACTTGGATGAAGGTCTAGATCCAGATAGAACTCCTGATCAAAGATCTCCTGGTGAAATCTGCAGTTTGCATAAAACACAAAAGGCTTGTTGTTGTGTTGGATAACAATTAAAATTCACAGTAGGTTAGAATGATGGACCACATATATTTAAATGTTTGGGGTTTTTTGGTCTAGGCTGGGGATCTCATTAGTATGGGGGCTCCTGATGTGGGCTGCAGATCAGCGACTCGTCATCTGAGAGCTTCCTGGGACACCCAGATGACCCGAGGTCTTGTCGCCAGCATATGTCAGAGGCAAGACCTTGACCCAGATGACCTCTAAGTCAGCTCCCTGACCATGAGGCCATGCTTCTGAGATGAAAGTTAAGAGAGAAGAATGCTAGTCACCCTAGGTTGTGTGGAGGAGACAATCGGGGGGTCTGGAATACGGGGGATGACAACTCTGTTGTACTTTGCCATAGAGTACAAGAGGACTTGAGCAGCAAGGTGATATAGGAGGGAGAGTTATGAACTTAGAGTCAGGAAGATCTGAGTTCAAATCTAGATTCAGATACTAGCTGTATAACCTGGGCAAGTCATTTGAAAGCTATCTGCCTTGGTTTCCTCGTCTGTAAAATGGACATAACAATAGCATCTACCTCATAGTTATTTGAGGGGAAAATGATAGGGACAGCTCATGTCTTAGTTTCCTTAAATTTGGGAAACAGCATCTTTAGGCTGCTAGGCACCTAATTCCCCATAAGAGTGATAACACAAAAGACACCAAGAACTCACACAATCACAGATTTTTCTGTCTGGAAGTGGAAGAATGAGAAAACTGAGGCTCAGAGTTATACTGACTGCCCAGAGTTATACTGATATCAAATAGGAGTGCTGGGACTTGAAATTCAACTTTTCTACAGGATCCTGTAATCAAATACAGAAGCAGAGTCCAGTCAAAGCGCCCACTGGCTCCCTCAGAAGGGAATTAACTTTAGGGATGCTGTCAAGGCAATACTCTTGGACAATTCTCAGAAGTACCCCATCCATAGAATGTGCCACAGTCTCCCCAGGGTTCTGGACCCCATCCCCTCGAGATGATAAATTAGTGAAGAGAGATAGACAAAGAGACACAGATCTGATCTGAGGGCCAAAAAGTCCCACCTCTGACACCTTCTGGCTGTGCCCTGAGCAAATAGAAAGGGTTCCTGCCTACACTGGCAGGAGGAGTTTCTTCCCCTGAGAGTTCCCTTAATCAGTGAAATCACAGGTTAGTTCCCATTCCTATTTGAAAAGGTAAAGAGTAAGCAAGGCCTTTTTCATAGTACTCTACACTGACCCAGTAACTCACTGTTAAATACTTTTGAGTTAAATACTATTGAGAATTATATGAACTGAGCCCAAGGGACAAGTAGCCCTCTTTAGAGGGTCTGATACCTGAAATCATAACTTCTGAACTTGGGGTTCCCCAAAAAAGTAACTTCCCAAGCAAATGCTGCTCAGGAAGCCCCCCCCCATGAGAAGACTAGGTTTCCAGGTCATACTTTTCAGGGAAATAAAGACCCCATTCCATCTTCCAGATCGAAGTCTAGCCTTAGGAATGCAATCATAATTAACTCACCATGGTCTTCCCCTGTCTGTCTGCTTCTAGGAAGGGGAATATGGAGATGCAGAAATCTCCTCCTCCACTGCCCCCTTGATACATTCTAGAAAGGGGGGGGGATGCTGAAAAAGAGAATCCTAGAGAAAAAGAGAACTGAAAACAGAGCAAGGGGATTTCTTTTATAAGCCCCGATGGGGAGGCTGATTTTTTTCCCAGCATCCTTCAGTGGCCTCTCATCAGGATACAGGGGAACCCTCAAAGCAATGAGGCATCACTGATCCATCCCTCCATCAAAAATCATATAAAAATAATGAATGATTCTCAAATTACCAAATGCTTATAACCAAAAGCAGGGTGGGGTGAAGGTCAAAACGTATTCAAAAATTTTAAAATAAACATGTAGAATACTTTGTTTTGACTTGCAGACTGGAAATTGGATTTACAAACTTCAAAATCAAAATAGCCTTCAAACTCTATCAATGACTGTGACCAGTCGAGCAAAAAGTGCGGCAGTTCTCCCTGTGATTGCAACTGTGCACGTGAACCAAAGCAGAGGCCATTTTCCTAGTCCGATGACTATTTATGCTCGTGTGACTCAAGGATTTTTGCCTGTTCTTGGAGCTAATGTGACAGCCACTATAGAAACAGAGCATGGATCACAGGAGACCTTGACCCTTTGGGACAACGGAGCAGGTAGCAGGAATCCTAGATGACTTCTAAAGGCTATGAGCAAAAATGCTATTTGCCATACTTCTTTAACTTAGGTTTTCTATATAACTAACTGCTAATGTGGGGTGTAATGGGAAAAAAAGACTGATCAGGTGAGCTGGCTTCTCATCCCAAATTGGCCACTAACTAACAGTGTGATCTTGGGCAGTTTCCCTAACAGCATTGAGCCTCAGTTTTCTCATCTGTAAAATAAGGAGTGAATCATGTGAACTCTAAATTTCAGTGCTAAAGTTCTAAATCCCAGTCTTATTTTTCATCAGTTTTTTTTGAAACTTTTCCTCCTCGGATCTAGACTAAACCAGTCTAATTTTTCAAGAACTTTAAATTGAAGTCTTTTATCTTACTTGAGGGGCAGAGTGGAATTGTGGATGGTGAATTGAATCTGGCCTTAGAGTGGAACTGGGCTCAGATCCTGCTGCTGAGTCTTACAAGTTTTTGTGGCCAAGGGCAAACCAATTAGACTTTCTGTGTCTCCATTTTCCTCATTTGTCAAATGGGGATGATACAATTTGTAGCATCTACCTTGGGGCATTGTTGTGAAGCCTAAAGGAGACAATATATGGAAAGTGCTCTATAAATGTCAGTCATGTTTAATTAACAACCCTGGCTTCTGATATTCTTGTTTGCTATCTTATTAAAACAGCAATGTCACCACAGTGCCCTTTTGTTGACATCCTTCCTGCTCACAAACAATTGGCATTTTCCCTTGGTTTTGATCTTTATTTTCCTCTCTCTCTCTAGGTGCTGATACTGTGAAGAATGATGGAATCTACTCAAGGTATTTCACAAGCTATCATGAAAATGGCAGATACAGTTTAAAAGTGAGGGTCCAGGCAAGAAAAAATACAGCTAGGCTGAGCATGAGACCACCCCAGAGCCGAGCTATGTATGTACCAGGCTACATAGAACATGGTGAGCAGTCTATAATCTTGTCCTCCCTTAAATGTCCACCCCCCTCCCGTGCTGATCTCCTCTGCAGGGCCTGAATACAAATCAAGACTCCATCACTTGCTACCTTTGTGTCCTTGGGGAAGGTATTTGACTTCCCTGGGATTCAATCCCATCATCTTTAAAGATAACCAGTGAGGCCCCTTCCAACAATTCTCTATGAAAATGTATTTTTAATACAGAATCTATGTATTTATATACTGTGTTTAAATTCATATTACATATACAAATATATAGTATACTGTTTATCTTTATATACATTATATGCTGTATTAATGTTTATATACCATCTGTAAGATTTTGTAAACAAAAGAATAGGCTTTTAAAAATTCGCAGAAAGAAAAAAGGAAATGTATATTACTGTACTGAAAGAGAAAAACTTTTTTTGAAAGGTGAAATTAAATTGAACCCACCAAGACCTGAAGTCAAAGACAAGGAAATGGAGGTGAAGATAGAAGATTTCAGCAGAGTAAACTCTGGAGATTCATTTATAATGACAGGAGTTCCTTCTGGACCCCTTCCGGATAAGTTCCCACCGGGTAAAATTACTGATCTGGAGGCTAAATTCCAAGCTGACCACATTATTCTCTCATGGACAGCTCCTGGGAATGACTTTGATAAAGGAAAAGGTAAGACTGACAGTCTGTTTTAAACTTTCCCCAGTAGGATCCCAATGGGTTGTCTAACATCTGTTAAGGACCCTCTAGCAGTCCAGGGCTGAAATTACTTTACTCTGAGTAAAGCTAGTAAATATACTTAACATTTGCACATCTCCTCCTTCCCAGAAGAGACCTTTTTAAAAAAAAAAAAAGGATTTTGTACATGAGGTTCCAGCGATCATGTATCACAAGGAGAGGTTCCAAGTGTACAACCAGGAATATCTTCCTGGAAACTTCTCTACCCAGTGGAGAGAGGTGATATTGAAGAGAAGTAGTAAGGGGACAAGGGCAGTGCAGGCATTCCCTTTGTCCTAGTTAGACCCATAGAGCAATCTAGGAGTGACCAGGTAATCAATTAGTAATCACTAATTAAGCGTCTCCTACAAGTTGCAAAAGAAAAAAAGACAATAAAAGCTTGATATCAGGCAAAACTTCTTAACATTTAGAATTATCCAAAAGGATGGAGCACCAATGGTTTCCCTTAAATTTGGAGGTCAACAAGAAAAGTCTGGATGACTGCTTCTTAGGTATATCATCAAGGGGATTCTTTCCAGGTAAGGGTTGGACCAGGCAGATACTGTATTCCCTTCCAAGTCAAAATGTGGTTCAGTGTCTGCTGTCAGGTACAACCTTCAGGAATGCTGCAGGGAGGCTACACTCATCTTTCACAGCAAAAGCAGACAGATTTTGAATGTTGAAGGAACTTTCAGATGAAGAAATCAACCACCAAAGTGGTATGTAGTGAGGATGCCAGTGGTAGTGTGGCTTAGTAGGGAGCTGTCTTCAGAGCCAGAAGACTTGAGTCCAAGGTCCATCTCTGAGCTGCGTGACCCTCAGTGAGTCCCAACCTCCCAGCACTCTCTGACAACAGTGTAAAACTCAGATAGAACATAAGGTCACTAAACCATCCCTGGGGGCTGCAATACTGGCTTAGAAAACCACATATTAGCATTGTATTTTTATGTATATTGCTAGCTATCTCCCAATTACGTTTTAATTTGATTCAGGTCCCATTGGGAGTGTGGAGGCAGTGATGAGATGAACTTCTGTCCCAAACTATCAAGTGCAGAGCCTGAATCTACCTGCTTTGATAGAAAAATGTTCTCCCCAGGAATTCTCCAACCTGTTGAAATCACAGTCCCTATCCCTCTTTCATGCCCAATATACTGGGCTCTTGGGAATGGCAGCTCTGGTTTGGGAAAAGAACACTAGACTTTGAGGCTGGGAAGTCTGGGTTGGAGAACAAGTTTAGGAGCTGAGTGATTCTGGGCAAGTCACTCCATCACCCCGAGGGTAGATCCCTTGTATGGATAATGGAGGCCATACTGTCTACTTTTCAAAGTATGTGAGGCTCCAATGAGAGGATTATGTAAAGCTTTAGTAAGGTATGTAGATATAGTGGTGGTATTACAGAAACATGGGATCCAGGCTCTGCTGCTCTTAAGGAGCTTGTAAGGAGCACATGGGAAATGGGTGGACAACAACTAAGTCTAAACTAACAGATACTGGGAATGGGTATCAGGAATTATTTGATTAATGAGTTTCGGTTTCGATTAGCTCCTACAAAATGACACATTCACACCAACAAAACTAAAAAATATATTTAATAAAGTGATTATGAAACAGGTAGAAATAAATCAACTTTACAGAAAAAGTCCTAATATAATAAAAAGAAGAGTAAAACCTACATAAACATAAATATTAAGAGAAAATATCACCAATTCAGGGGGAATTTCAACATCTGAATCAACAGCGGTTAGGGAATCCTGGGGTACAGCCTCCAGAGAACCGATCAGGAAGGTCCCAGGAAGAGCGTCCTCTCCATGGGTGAGACTCCAATTAGGCTAAATCTGATTAGATCTTATTTTGCTTGAGAACAAAGAAGGCTTCTTGCCAGTTTTGTGTGAAATAAAACCAAATTTTCCAGGTTGTGCAAGGAGGGAGCCACTCTTTCCCAAACCCCAAGAATTACGGTGTTTACATTCAGGAATGACTAGTTCCTGAAGAGATAGGCAATGTTAATCAAGTAAGGTCTTGAGAGCCAGACCAGGACCAGTCAAGGATGTTCAGCGGTTCTTTTAAATACACAAACTGTTTTAAATATATGCATAAGATCAATCCTGCTCATCTCCCCTCCCATATATC
Organism: Macrotis lagotis; assembly: GCF_037893015.1. Classification (NCBI taxonomy): domain Eukaryota; kingdom Metazoa; phylum Chordata; class Mammalia; order Peramelemorphia; family Peramelidae; genus Macrotis; species Macrotis lagotis. The sequence continues at coordinate 42,722,129 of NC_133659.1, read as the reverse complement.
AGGGGTGAATTGAGGGTCAACAATTCTCTGAGGCTAAACTATAAGGCCTTACCATGGAAAATCTTATATCTTATATATTAACCATACAGGATCTTTGGAGAAATCTCCATGGAGAGGTTGGAAGACCTTCCAGACATAATGGGAGGGCAGGACTATTCATGGAAAAGTGAAAAATGGATAAATCTACCTGAGAGGCAGAACTGAGTGGTGGCCAGACTATAGAGAGTAAGCAGAAAGCTTATAAATTGAAAAGACACTAAATCAATAAATAAAAGGAACCAGTCCTTCAGAGACATTCAAAACTTTAAGACTTCTCTGGAAAATAAAACTTTATTTAAAAAAAAAATCTTTGCATGATGGAAAGAAAAGCAATTAAGCTAAATCCCAGAAAATAAATCTGTTAACTAGAATATCAAAGACTATATAAATTATCAGAGGTCAGCAATATATGCACAACCCAGGTGAACACAGAAGTGCTTAAAAAATAATTAGCCCTGATGGAACTCCCAGAAATCTGTGTTCCCTTACCTCATCTTCCTCCTTCTCTTTGTCTTCTTGTTGCTTTATCTACCTCACTTCTAATCCTAGTCTTATTTCAACCATTAGCTCCTTTTCTTTTTTAGGTCTTTCTTCTGCCTCATTCTCTTTTGATCTGGCTCTCTCTCCCCATATTTCTGCTTTTCTCTCTCCTCTTCCTCTGCCTTACCCCCTTCCCTCTCATGCAGTGCTTTTTTCTTCTCCTTTCTCCAAATAATTCTGTTTCCCTTAACTGGCTATTTTATGGTACCAAAGAAGAATAATCTCTTTTAAAAATTAAGTCTTAATTCCTAATTCCAAGTTATTTTTTCATTTCTGACTCCAAAGAAAAAACCCCCATTAAGTTGCTCTTTCTTTGTGTATGAACCCTGATTATTTTCTTTGTGTAGGCTTCAGATGGGGGTGCAGAGAAATCTACCCTTTGCTACATCTAAAGAAAATCAATTCATAGATTATTCAAGCTGCCAGTAATCTTAATGATTATCTATTCCAATTCCCTCATTTTACAGATGGGAAATTGAAGCTAGAAAAGGTGAAGTGATTTGCCTCATTCACATGGAATATAGATTTGTTTGGAAGATATCTATCAAGGGAATCCCTAAATTAAAATATCCGTAGCAGAGAATTGTATCCCCACTACCCTGCTCCATGTATTGTTATAGTTCATTTGTTCAGATCAATGTAATTATATTAGCATACTGATGAAGCCCCTATAAGCTCTGTGGATCCTTACCTCCTCTCCCACTGTGAGGTGGTACCCCTGACTAAAACTTTTTTCTGCTCTTCAGAATTCTAGGCTTCAAATCCTGCCTCAGACACTCAATTTATTTAATATCTCTGTGGCTCCATTTCCTCATCTGAAAAATACGGGAAAATACCTCCCAGGTATCTACTTCCTAGAAAAAAGAAACCACATATGCTATTTAACAGATGCTAAATGAAAGAACATGTCATAAATAGCCATTAAATGAGATGATAGACAAATAAGAAATACTTTATAAATCTTAAAGGATTCTACTCATGCTAGTGATCCAGTGGCTAGCACATAGTATTTATTAAATGTTATTAAATGCTTCTCTATTGGTTGATTGATTGATGATTGTATGAAGTACTGTGGGTATTACTAGGAATGTTCCATCAGGGCAGTGTCTAAAGGAAATGAAAATTAGAGTGTACTGATAAGTCTTGAACTCCTTCAAAAGGTAGTATTGTACTTAGACTATGCTTAGATTTTTTTTAAAAGTTAAACCAGAAAGTGACCATGATCAAATTCCTCCCTACCCCATTCTCTCAGATTACAGGTGAGTACCTGACTCTATTCTAATCCCTCCCCAGAGGGAAAGAGCATCTCTGTTCATAGAACCATTGCCCTAAGGATCATGGGCTCCTAGGTTATCCACATACAATCATTGGAGTTTGTCTTAAAAGCATATTTGATGCTTCCTCAAATACTGTTTGTTCCAAGCATTACAATCACTATTTGTGTTTCCGGGCAATACTAAAAGTATCTTCTTTTTTCCAGCTGACCATTATAAAATCAGAATGAGTAGGAATTCCCTGCAACTCCGAGACCATTTTGACAAAGCTACTCCAATAAATATTCCTGGTCTGAAGCCCAAGGAGGCCAACTCCAAGGAAACATTTAAGTTTAAACCAGAAACTTTGAAAATAAAAAATGGCACCAAGGTCTACATTGCAATCCAGGCTGTTGATAATGCCAATCTTACCTCAGAAGTCTCTAATATAGAACAAGTGTTCATCCCTCCTCCAGTACCCGGTTCTAATAATGACAGCATTGACCACAATATTCATGTTGCTATGATAATTTTGGCAGTAGTAGGAGCAGCTGCAACTTTTAATATATTCTAAGCAAGAAAGTACTTTGAACTGAAATTTAATTTTTACTCAATAGCAATTTAAAATTAATATAACTTGGAAACCCACTTTAAATTTAACCTAAATTGCTTCTTTTTTGTCCTAATATTCTCAAAGTGACTTTATCAATACTGTATATTTCTTAATTATGGATATTAATAAATATTGAATCAACTATCTAAATGTCAATCAAAATGAGAATATATCTTTCAATAATTCATTTTCAATTTTTGAAGAAAGGATGTTTTTCCACAAGGAATATTTTAAATTTTGTTTTAAAAATATGTTAAATATGGGTCAATTCCACAACAAAGAAAGTAATAACAGAATTAATCCAAGTAAAATAAAGAGAAACTATAAGCCTTAAACAATCTTACTGTGTTGGTGGCATTATTTGTAGTATTATTCCTACTTGCTAATGTCTAAATTCTAAGGGACATATAAGTGGTTTTGACAAGAAATAACTAAATAAGATTTCAGCTCTAGACATGGAAGAAACTACTCTGTACATGCCTATGTTCAATCATTCAATACACATCTATTATGCAGGGATTGTGTACTGAATCCAACTGGAAGAAATTCAATAGTGATAAATAAAAAGTTCTACACGGGTTAAGAAATCAATGACACAAGTACAAGATGGAGGAGGTGTAACTAACAATTTGTATGAAAAGAGTGGGAACTTGAAGTTCAATATTAATCAAAATATCCCAAATAGATTCTTAGACTTCATTGGTAAAAATATAATATCCCAAATAAGAGAGTTGATTTTTCCACTGATGAGTTCTTCCTGCACCCTCCAGTTGGTGAAGAAACCAGACCCCTTTCCAGTCCTATTCCTGACTTTCTGGACTTCAAAATCATGGCTCCTCTGGGTACCTTAGCCCCTTCTCCCCCAACCTCTCACCTCTCTACTCCCCTAAACCCCCCACCCTAGCTCTTATTAGCTCCCTTTTGTGTGTTGTCTTCCTCATTAGAATGTAAGCCTCTTGAGGACAAGAGCGTTCTCTTTGTGTTTGTGTCTGTATTTCCAGCCCTTACTTGGAACCTAATCAATACATAATAAATTCTTGTTTCCATCCTTCCTTTTCTGGTCTGGTCAGACCACACGTGAGATATTGTGAACAATGTTAGGTGGAGCTGAGTGTGTGAGGAGCAGCAAGGAGACTGCTGAAATAACGGTGATGGGACATAGGAAGGAGTTCAGATAACTGCAGCGATTGGGGAAGAGATGGCACCCAAGCTGAGCCTTGAAGGAAAATGAGGCCTCAAAGTGGAGGGGAAGGGGGAGAAGGTTATGAAGGGGATCAAGACTGGCTTGTGCAAAGGCATGAAATCAGTTCTGCTAATAGCTAGCAGTCCAGTTTGGCAGGAACCAAGACCTGGCCAACGGGAGTGACAGGAAACATTAGAGAGTAGTACTTTTGTGATTCTCAAAATGATAAAGAGCAGCCAGCAGTTCGGTTGCCAATATCCATCATAAACACATAAATTTTAGAACAAAGGCAAAAGGCCAGATAACTTGTAACATTGTTAAAGCCTTCTAATTGGTTTACCTGCCTTGAAGTCCCTGACTTTCCAACCCATCCTCTACACTACAAGTGGAGAACTTTTTTTGCTTCAAGAGACATTTGGATATTTATAACATCAGTCATGGGTCATTCAAATTATCAACTTAAAAATTAACCTGCTATATTTGGTCAAACATTAATTAATTCACCACTGAAAAGCTCACAGATTTATTGAATTTTGAGTCCTGCCAGCAGTTGCCATGATTTCATAGGCCTTATAGTGGACCCAACATTCCCTGCCCCAACTCTACACAATTGGCAAAGTGGTGTTTCTAAGGTCCAAATCTTACCAGGCCATGTTCCTGCTCTATAAATTTCAGGGATTCCCTATTTCCCTTAGGAGCAAATCAAAACTCATCTATTTGCCATTCACCATCTGGCCTTCAACCATTTCTTCTGGCCCTCAACCTGTCCATTTCTTTATATTATTCTCATTTATGGACTGTCCCAAACTGCCGCTCACTTCATCTCTCATTTCTTCACTAGTGCACACTTCTGGAAAGTTTTTGCTTATCCTTAATTCTTATCATCTCTGGTTTCTTTCAAATGCTACTTCCTTCATGTAGTCTTTCTTGACGCCTCTAGCTTCTAGTACCTCCCTCAATCCCCACAAAAATGTTCTGTGTGTGTGTGTGTGTGTGTGTGTGTGTGTATGCCCCAAAGTTCTTGGTGCAGTTAAGCTTTAATAATTATTTTAATCATTAAAGTATTAGTATAATATAATATAATATAATGTAATGTAATGTAATATAATGTAATATGATATGATATGATATAATATAATATGATATAATATAATATAATAATATAATATAATATAATATGATAAGATATGATATGATATGATATGATATGATATGATATGATAAATATAATAACTATTAAAGTATAAAATCACACTACAACTTTTAGGACACTGTTTATATACATTCTGGGGCAACTAGATGGCATAGTAGAAAGAGTGCTAGGCCTGGAGTCTCAGAAGACTCATCTTCATGAGTTAAAATCCAGTCTCAAATATTTAGCTGTGTGATCCTGGGCAAGTCTCTTAACCTCGTTTGCCTCAGTTTCTTCATCTGTAAAGTGAGCAGGAGATTGAAATGGTAAGCCACTTCAGCATCTTTGCCAAGAAAACGTCAAATGGGCTCACAAAGATTGAAATGACTATATATATGCTGAATCTTCCATTAAAGTCCTTGAAATCAGGACTTTCATTTTTGTCTCTATATCCCCAGGGCTTAAAGCAGTGAATAACACATAGTAGACATTTAATGAATGCTTATTGATTTGGCTAGAGAAGAAAGAAATTGAGTTAGATCATGAAAAAATTGAGTCAAGGGAAGAGGCAGAGTAAAGCACTGAGGTGGGAGAAAGGACATTTACAAAGACTAATAATTAGGAGGAACTTTTGAAGTTCCAGAGACAATGAGGAAAGAATTTGATCCACAAGGAAATAGTCCCATTAAGGAATAGTAGGGCAATAGATTGACCATCATGGCCAGCCCAATGGAATTATGCTCTCTTCAGCAGAGTTTGAAAGTTTGACTGTTTCACCTGAGAAAGAATCTCAGCGTCCTGTACCTTAATCTGTCAGGGAATTTTCAGAATCTTCCTAAAACAATTCAAATGGAAGTGATTCAGTTTTCTGGCATGGAAATGTTAGACTGTTCAGGGTCAACAATGATAGGGACTTACAACAATGAGGCCAGTACCACAGCTCTGTAGACCTTTAGCTTGGTCATCAGTCTAATATCTCTTCTCTTCCACACTTTCATTTGGAACCTCCCAAACACCAAGCCAGCTCTGGCAATGTGTGTCATCTAGGTGGGCATCCCTAGATAGTATGTTGCCAAGGCAAATAAACTTATCCACATCATTTAAACTCTCTCTATTTGCTGTAATTGATCCTTCTGCATGCAGTGCTGGCTGATGGAGAACCCATGTGGTAATTGTCAGGCCATAATTAGCACAAATGGCAAAGAATCAATCCATTCTCTATTGGATCTCAGCCTTAGAGACTGAATCATTTATGAACAAAAGTCATAGACCAACTCTCCCTCTACTTTAGTTTTGGCTTGTAGCCTTTTCAAGTTAAATAATTTATCATCATCAGTGAAACAGCTTAACTTGATGGCATCTGATTGATATCCTCACTGAAGGCATCTGACAACATGGTTGAAAATATTATAGTAAAAAGCCTGGGACCAAGGACACAACCTTGCTGCTCTCCACTTGTGACTGGGATAGTAATAGAATTTTGTACATTATCCAGAACCCCAGCAAACATGCTTTCACAGAACTAGCATGTGATACTTACAAATTTCTCCAGGCAATCAAATTTTACCATGATCTAAACAAAGGAATGTAGAGTTTAGAGCTGAGCCAGGAATTTAAGTAGATAGATCTATAGCAACTTTGATCTAATCAATAACGGGGTAGCTGCTTAGCCCCTGCTATAGAACTGAAATAAACAAATAAATGAATGAATGAATGGCTGATTAGAAGGATGGCTAGATAGATGAATCAATAAATGAATGTATGAATAAATAAATAAAAAATAAATAAAACTCTGGTCTGTCCTTTATTTCAAAAGGCAGTTGTTAAGTCATCCTTATTTGATATCATCAAGTTGAAACAACACAGGGGACAGAATTGGGGGAAGGGGAGAAGCTTACAACTACTGTCCTTAAATGCCCCCTGGAGTTAATTGGAAACAGAATCACCTGGGTGAGGGTCAGTTTTCCAGCCACTAAACTCTTATCACTAAAATAAGTCAAGTCGCACCCCCTAGTGAATTCGATATTTACAGTTTTATAATAAATATGACAAGCTAACTAATCCTCTACTGCCAAACAATGGGGTCTAAATAAAGGGGACACCTAACATATTTGTAGAACCAGAGATCCAGAACTGGCGGAGAATTTAAAGATTCTATAGTCCAGATGATCTTAACTTGGGGGTAGAGGGGAGGTCAGTGCATTTGGTTTTTTTTTTAATCTTTTGGTAACTCTTTTTCAATATAATTGGCTTCTTCTGCAATATCTTATATTTTATTTTTTGCATTTAAAACATTCTTATAAAAAGAGGTTCATGGGTCTATAACACAAGAAAAGACTGACCCGCTTTTAGTACAAACCTTTCATTTTACAGAGAGAGTTGAATGCCAGAAAGGTGTGGGATCTACTCAAAGGTACACCAAAACCAGGATTGAACCCATTTTCCCCCATCTCCAGGTCCATTGCTTTTTCTTCTATGCTGGCTATTCTTCAAGTGTGAATCCCAAAGAATACCCAAGACACTTTCAAGATGACTCTGAGGTTATTATTTTCATAATAAAACTAAGATGTTTAAATTCCTAATATAGTCATTGTTGAGAGATATAATCCATAGAAACAAAAGTTCTTAGGGTAGGGAAATCCTTCATAATTTATGAGTGCAAAAGATCCTGAGGTTCTGGGGGTGAACCAGTCGTTAAATTTCATCATATATTTTCATTAATAGTTTGTTAATTATCTATACTTGAGAAAATGATGGAGAAAATGTGAATAAATCAAGTTAAATTTCATAATGCACCCTGTGTTCATCTGTTTTTAGAGAGAGCCATACTTCTGTTGTTCAGATGGAAATATTTGAGACATTCTACACTATGCTGCCTCTAAGAGGTATAACAATGTCACTGCTATTCCATTGCCTTTAGATTCATTTTTTTAATAGTAGTGACACCACTGCACCATCTAGCTGCCTAAAGAGGAGGGGAAAGGTTTCTGTAATACTATATAGTAGTGACAAGGAGTTATATATCCCACTCTGTTTCAGACAGCATAGATGTAGCCAAGGATGCTGAACTCTGTTAGAATTGATATTTTTCTTATGATAGGGACCAAAAAAACCCCAAGAAAATAAAAACCAACTCTTTCTTCCTCCAAAGAGGGTTGTTAAATCCATCTCTATTTTAGATCCTTAAATTAAAATATCAGTAATGCAATCCCCTAAGAGCTCTGTTGGTAGTTTGTTATAGCACTTGATTTCTGAGGTTAGGCTGACATCTGGTGGGTAATAAACATGCTCCAGACCTCCCAGAAATGTCCTTTTCAAAATCTCCTTTATTTTTTAAAAAGTTTCATTTAGTTTATATTTCATTTGAAGAAATGACCAGTGGTGGATAGGTGGTGTAGTGGATAGAGCACTGGCCCTGGAGTCAGGAATTCCTGAGTTCAAATTCAGCCTCAGATACTTAATAATTACCTAGCTGTGGCCTTGGCAAGCCTCTTAATCCCATTGCCTTGCAAATAAATAAATAAATAAATGTCTAGAATCATCCTTCTTGTACCAACAAATATTTTAAGCATATTAATAATTATCATTTGCCCGATATAATCCAAATGACTGGTAGCTATAAAGAAGTGATGATGATGATGATGATGATGATGATGATGATGATGATGTTTGTCATTTCTTGAAGACCATGACAAAAGGGATGCCATGACAAGCAAGTGAAAAGGGTTTGAGTGAGGGAGTGCTGTGTTATGTTACCAACCTCAATTTCTCTTCCAGAGTCATCTGGGTCCAGTGGTCAAGTATGAATTAGGATGACTAGAGATGGCCCTGGATAAGAGGCAGTCAGGGTTAAATGACTTGCCCAAGGTTACACCTAGTAAGGAGCAAGAATCTGAGGCCAGATTAAAATTCAGGTTCTCCTGACTACAAGGTTGGTACACTATCCACTGAAACATCTAGCTGCCTAAAGAGGAGATAAAAGGTTTCTGTAACACTATAAGTATTCTTTCCCAGAATTCTATACTGCAATTATTATGAAAAGCAGTGGACATGAACAAAGAACTCCTAGAATGTATCTAATCTGCAGACATGAAGTAAAACTATCAAATTCTAAATTTCAAAGACAAATGTTTATTCCTTACCTCATAAGTCACCCAGATATAAAATAGCATATGAAAATCCAAGTTAGCCCTTACCAACTGATTTGGACTGAACAACAGTACAGGGTTTACTGTAAATCTTATTGCAAGTTCATCTGTGAGTCTGTTTATAGTAAGGTAGAGAGGATTGCCCCTCCTCCTCACGCTGGCTGATAGAGTCACTGAAAGCCCAGAAATGGATCACAGATGTTAATGAGGTGTTATGTTAACCACAAAGAGGTCCTTTTCTGATGTGGGAAGTTTCTCGGATGGTGTCTTGATTGGTTCGTGTTCTTTGTTATTGAAGAGCAAAAGGACAGCCCCCTCTTTGATGAGGGCACTACATGCTGGTCAATCCTGTGCCAGTGTCTCCCATGCTGTACAATCAATTCTAAAGTTCTTCATTGAGACCTTCAGGGTGTCTTAGTATCACTTCTTCTGACCCCCTTGTGAACATCTATGCAACCCATTGTAGATGCACTCTCTGTACTAATGTTGAAATGACTGAGCCGAGAAGACAACAAAACGATCAGCTGAGCAGAGAAATTAGTCAAGCCCCTGACTTTGAACAGCTATAGAGGGATTTCAGATGTTTAAGAGCTAAGGCAGTCAAGGTTTTGTGGAGGAGATAGCATTAGGAGGAGGGAAAGGGGCTTTTATTTCTAACATCCACCAGACTCCCCATAGTCTTCAGCAGCAACTTATCCAAAGAGAGGCATTCCATCCAGATGCTACAAAGTTCATAGATTCAAGAGAGTTTGAGGTACAATTGAAGACCAGATGCAAACACTATAAACCACCAAGGAAACAAAAAAGAGGGAGATAATTGCTCCAAGAAACAAACTTTCTGGACTCAGAAAAAAAATTTCAGAAGAGATATGTACATGGGAACCTTGGCTGAACAATCCACTCCAGAGATACTATATCCAGAGGAAGCTGATGAGGATTCTTGTTTTTGTTGTTCTGTTATTCCAGTTTAATATGAATCTTTCTGACCTCATTTGGGGTTTTCTTGTCAGAGATACTAGAGTAATTTTCCATTTTCTTCTCCAACACATTTTAGAGGATGAAACTGAGTCAAACAGGGTGAAGGGACTTGCCCAGGGTCACCCAGCCAATGTCTGAGTCAAATAAGAACTCACGTCTTCCTGACTCCAGGCCTAGAGAAAGACTTCGAGACCCTGAATGGCCAAGACTTGAGAATTATCTTTGCCACATATGTATCCTGTATGCCTCACTACCACTGTTCAAGTTTAAGCTCACCCTTCTCATAAGTACTATGGTTATTTGTGGGAGCATACGCACTATTTATGGAGAAAATACTTTGTAAAAACTATTATTATTATAGTTTTTGTCACTTAACAAAAACTATAATCTAGTCTTCAAGCTGATTGTTACTGGGAAGCATACTGATGGGGGCTTGAAAATTTATCCTCAGAATCTGAAGAAGCAGCCACCTTCTGAGAAGTTAATCTACTAGTTTGAGTGCTAAGTTGGGGAAGCATCCAAAAGTGTTGTGTGTGTGTGTGTGTGTGTGTGCATGTGTGTGTTCAACTGTTTAATAACGTTCCTACTACCTTCCTTCCCCATTCTCTTCTTTGTATTTAGACACTTCTCTTTATCTCCCTTAATTTGATCCAGTGGAAAAGAGCATCAGACCTAGAGTCTCAAGGAATTTGGATCTGAATATCACTTCTGACACTCACTAGATGTATGCAAATCACTGAACTTTTCACTATCTCATTTACTCATCAGAAAAATGGCACATGGTAGTGAGGACCAAGTGAGATGATGTATATAACTGTGAGGTATTTCCTTATTTAAAGTAATCATTGTGATGGGTAAAAGACGAAATGATTAAGATCAAAGCTTTATTTCTTTGGACATTTCATCTTTTACCCACCACACCTTCCAAGCTTCCCCTTTATTCCTGCTTCTAACATTGTGCCTCAATTCAACCTCCTATTCAATGCTTCCTTCTTTCATATTTGGCATTCTGACTTCCCCAGGAAAAATCTTTCCTTTGATCCAAATCTTCCTACTTCTAATTATTCTACCTTCCATTATTACTGCTGAATTGCATTATCAATTGAAGTTTGAAGGGTTCCCTCATTGAAGGATTTCAAAAAGTAGGTGAAAGGTGAGTGGACAGGAGAATTGGAGAGGGGAATGTTGATTTTTATGGATTAGGGCAGATGGTCTAGAAGTTCCTTCCACGTGGTGACACATTAATACACTTCTCTTGTTCTTGCCCACTTCTTAGAATAGAAGCTCCTTGAGAACAGTGTTTTGTTTTTGTTCTGGTATTCTCAACCCAAGTATAGTGCTTGTGTATTTAATAAGTGTTTGTGGAATTGAACTGAATTAAGATTCCCATGCCCTCATTTGAATCCTCACAGCTCAGAACTAACCTCTTCTTAAGGCATTGGTTTTCATCCTGCAAACATATATTCATATAAATTTATATTATTTGTCAAAGTAATGTTCTTGGAAAGCTGTACTCTTACTTCAATGATACTACCTGTAGAAGACAGCAATTATGTTATTGGTTAGAGAGGCCTAACTCCTGGACTGAATCTGTTGTCTAAGTAGTAGATACATACTACATACTTTAAACTTTGACCTTCTGCCCAGATCTGTATTTCCAAGGAATTAATTTCCCTCAGCTCCTGCTTCTTCCTGTTTTTTAAATATGTTGTATGAGGCAAACAAGAGAAGATTTGATCTTGAAAAGAGGGAAAAAAGCCCAGAGCCAGAGAGTTGGCAGTATTTTCTCAGCCTCTGGGAACTAGGTTTAATGAAAAAAATCCAGCTACTATGAATTGATCAAACCATTCTGGAATGCAATTTGAAATTATGCAAGATAGTTTTTCAATTGTGCATACTCTTTGACCCAGATATCAACTAACAGTATACCCCAAGGAGGTCAAAGATGGAAATAGAGAACAAACAAAATATTTATAGCAGCATTTTTTGTAGTAGCAAAGGACTGAAAAATTCAGAAAGTGTCCATCAATCCGGAAATGGCTAAAGAAACTGTGGATCATGAATGCAATGATATATTACTGCCCTGTGAAAAGCAATGAATAAGTGGAGTTCAGAAAATCATAGAAAGACCTATAAACAAATGTTTTCACTTCTCACATTGCCTTTCATCCTCTGTTTCTGTCTTTCTGTCTTTGAATCTTTCTCTTTCACTTACTCAATGACTACAACAATGGAACTACATAACCCAGCATTTGACTATATGAATCATAACAAAATATGGCAGTCCTCAAAGAGATGCAAGTACCAGATCCTCTTATTTATTTCCTGAAGAACTTGTATTTCCAGGTCAAGAAGCAACAGAAGGAACCAAATGTGAATCAACTGATGAGTTTAAGATTGGAAAAGGAGTACAACAAGACTATATATTGGCATCTTATTTAGCTTCTATGCAGCCCATCATGTGAAATCTCAGACTGGATGAATCAAAAAACTGTAATAAGGTGTCCAGGAGAAATATCAACAATCTCACATATGTAGATTATACCACTCTGATGGGAGAAAGAGAAAAGGTAAAAAAAACCCAACATCTTGGCAACTGGTCCCATCACCTCCTAGAAATTAAAGGGAGAAGAAATGGAAGCAATGCCAGATTTTATATTCTTAGACTTAAAGATCACTGCAGATGGTGACTGCAACCATGAAATTAAAAAAACACTTGCTCCTTGGAAGGAAAAAAAGCAATGGAAAATCTGGACAGCATACTAACAAGGACAGACTTCACCTTGCAGTCAAAGGTCTAAATAGTCAAGTTATCATCTTTCTAGCAGCACTGTATAGATGTGAGAGTTGAACTGTAAGGAGAGTTGATCACTGAAGAATCAATGATTTAGACTTTTGGTGCTGGAGAGGACTTTTGAGAGTCCCTTGGACAGCAAGGAGAATAAATGAGTCAATACTTGAAAGAAATTAATTTAGACTATTAATTCAGACTATTCACTGGAAGCCAAATACCACATAATGAGAAGCCAGAATTCATTGGAAAAGCCTCTGGTGTTGGGAAAAGATTTAAGGCAAAAGGAGAAGGGGATGACAGGAGATGAGATGGATGGATAGTGTCATGGAAACAATGAATATGAAATTAGACTTAGTGATATAGTGGAGAATAGAAGGAAAATTGTGATCCAAGGGGTCACAAAGAGTTGGATACAATTGAACAATAGTCGCAAAATAACCATGTAAATGAGAAGAAAAAAATCAAAATATTGTTTTTTAATTATGATGGTCACACCTGGCTCCAAGGAAGATATTTGTGTGTGTATATATATACACATGTATACATACAGGCATGTCACATATTTACACACATACATATCTACCTATCTTTCTAGTTGAGGTTAGGGAACATAGGTATAAAACATTGCACCTTCTCTCAGTCTCTATTATTGTGTTGATTAGATTTTGAAGAATAATTTTTCTCTTTCATTTTTGTAGTCATTTCAGTCATGTCTAACATTTTATGACCACATTTGGAGTTTTCTTGGCAAAGATTCTGGAGTAGTTTGTCATTTCCTTCTCCAGTTTATTTTACAGATGAGGAAATTGAGGCAAGCAGGATAAAGTGACTTACCCAGGGTCACATAGCTAGTAAGTGTCTGAAGCTGGATTTCAGCTCTTGAAGAGTAGTCTTCCTGACTTAAGGCCTGGTTCTCTATGCATTGCACCAAATAGCTTCCTTTTTTACTCTTTCTAATTGGTAAATGAAGATTTGGGGTTTTTTTTAACAAAAAAAGAGGAAAAAATCCAACTGTGACAATATTTTTCCAGCTGGCTCCTTAGTTGGACAAGATCCTTTCTGCACTAGAGGACTAAAGACTCACTCAGCATTAGAACAATGACCTGCATGTTGCAACACCCCTTCCGGAATCCCTAAGGCCCATCCCATTCTCAGAGTAGAGGAATGCCAGAGAAGAGACAATGGACATGTGCTACAGATTTCTACTTGATTCTATATATCTTTTCATCAACCAATCAATCAACAATATAAGTTCCTTGAGATTGGGGTTGTTTCATGCTTTTAATTTTCATCTCCAGTTTCTATCAGTGTCATTCACATAGTATTTCTAAGTAAATGATTGTTGATTAATTGAGTAGGAGAAACACAATTTCCAGAATGAAGGAGGTGATAGGTCTGCTATACTCTGTATTGACCTGATTACATTTGAAATGTCATATTTAGTTAATGAGAACTAAGAACCATGGTAAGATTGCCTAAATGTTTCCTCCATGCTAGGTTTTATATGTCTAAGTATGTATATTTGACCATGTCACTCTCCCACTCAAGAAGCTTTTGTGGCTCCCTATTTCCACTGTGACAAAATGCAAACTTCTCTGGTAATTAAAGTCTTTCACCATCTGTCTCCAGCTTTTTGTTCCAGGCTGATTTAAAATTCCTGCTTCTTAGCTAATGTATCAAACTACTGTTCTGCTTGTTGTTCCTTGTCCCTCATGTTTCACCTCCTGTCCCCATGCCTTTTCACAGGAATGTGGGTGTCTGGGGTGCTCTCCTTCACCTTGACATCTTATGATCCCTGACTTTCTCCACAGCTCCACTCAGGGGCCACCTTCTCAATCCCCTCAATTGATAGCACTTCCCTGTTGCCTTATTACCGGATATTTAGAGATAAAGCTAAAGCCTGGGCATTTAACTTCATTGATGTAAGGAAGTCCCAGTTGAGAAAATTCCCTCTGCCAATTCAAGTTGGCACCTTCTCCACTATGGAGACTCAGACAGTCACCTAGAGCGCTGAGGAGCTAAGTTGGATAAGCAAGTAGAATCTGCTCTGGAACCCGAATCTTCCTGACTGGAGCCAGCGCTCTATCCCGTAGGTCACATTCCCTCTGGATCACCAGTATTCCCTCCTAAAACATACAGGTACAACTAGAAACAGTGCAAATGGATACACATGTGCTCATAGTAGGGCAAAAGAGAGCAGGCCTCCTGTCTCCCCCCATCCTTGGGGGATGGGAGGTACAGGGGTAGAGATTGCAATCTCTCATTGGTCTCTTCATCCAACTGCTCGAATCACATTATACACACAGTTTATTCACTCCACCCAGGTTTTTGCTGATACTAACATTATTAAAGATCTCTGTAAGATTGACAAAGTCATATTTACATATATATATATATATATATACATATATATATTTGTATATATATAGTTTTATGTGTATGTTATAAATATGTTATTTGCTTTTGTGTTGAGTTGTTTCAGTCATGGCTGACTTTCCATGACCCTATTTGGAGTGGTTTGCCATTTTCTTCTTTGGCTCATTTTACAGATGAGGAAACTGAGGCAAACAGGGTTAAAGACTTTCCCAAAGTCACATAGCTAGTAAGAACCTGAGACTGAATTTGAACTCAAGTTCTCCTGACTCCAAGATTGACATTTTATCCTCTGTACCACCAAGTTGCACAATATTTAAATGTGTTATAAAATTTCAGTTGATTTTCACAATTATCTCTCAGGATAGAAATCACTGATTTTAATAATGATATTATAGTAGAATTTATTTAACACTATAAAGTGTGAAAATATCTCATGTGATCATCACAACTACCCTGAATGTAGGTGCCATTATTACTCCCATTTTACAGATGAAGAAACAGAAACTAAGAGAACCTGAGTGACTTCTTCAAGTTCATAATGCTAGTATGAGTCTGGAAACAATTTTGAATTCATATCTTTCTGCCCTCAAACACTCCACCTCCTAGCTGCCTTGACGAAAGCATTATTATCTTCTTCTTTTTTTTAGGTTTCTTTTCTTTTCTTTTCTTTTCTTTTCTTTTCTTTTCTTTTCTTTTCCTTTTGCAAGGCAAATAGGGTTAAGTGGCTTGCCCAATATCACACAGCTAGGTAATTATTAAGTGTCTGAGGCTGGATTTGAACTCAGGTACTCCTGACTCTAGGGCTAGCGCTTCATCCACTGCGCCACCTAGCTGTCCCCTATCCTCTTCTTGAATATGAGAAAATTGAATAAACTCTAAGATGGTAACAGGAGAAGAGCTTCTCCTAAGTGTTCTCTTCAAAATATTTCAAAAATCTTAAAATTGTGACTCTAATTTTTTGAGAAACAGGACCCCAGTGAAGCAATTCACCAGCCCAAGTTAACCTGGGAAATATTAGAAAAACTCTGTTCCACAGGGTTAGAGGGGGTAGCCCTACCAGAGTGAAGGAACTTCAGCCCCCCCGGAACAGCTCCAGGGCACCTGGGAGCCTTGACTCCTAGCAGTAGAAGCAGTTTCCTGACCTGCACCCCAGGGAGCACCAAGCACAACTTGGAAGATGAGCAGGAAGACCTCTGCCAGAGCAAGTGCAAAGTCTGGACCCACAGCTTGGTCCTGGCACTCTGCAAAGCCCAGGCCCTCAACCCAGTCGCAGCATTCAGCAGGGCCAAGGCAGCCCAGATCCAGGAAACAGAAGCAGGCCTGCGGAGTCACCCAGCAGGAGCCTCGAGGAAGCTGTGCCCTGAGTGCTCAGCCTACTGAAGGTAAGGGAGTGGAGGGAGACTTTCAAGGTCTGTCCTCTGTCCTTGGAACAAGACTCTGGGGCTCTGACCACATTCAGACCCTGGTCGCAGTCTGGGCCCCCCATAGAGCAGGGACCCCACCCCCCCTCATCCCCATAGCAGAGGGGTGCACTTGTGTTCATTCACAGACCAGAAGAGGAGTCAGAGCCTCACACACTGAGGTCCTTGTGGGGGTGTCCCAATAAAACTCAAAAACTCAGGAAGCACCCAAAACCAGGCACAGACTGGGGAAATGAGTAAGCAGGGAAAAAAAAGGAACTTGACCATTGACATTTACTTTGATCCTCCCATGGAGGATCAAAATACTCAATCTAAAGATGAGAAAGTCTAAGCTTCTGCATCTAAAGGCTCCAAGAAATATAGAAGTTGGATTTAGGCTATGATAGAGCTCAAAAAGGATTTTGAAAATCAAGTAAGGGACATAGAAGAAAAATTGGGAAAAGAAATGAGAGAAAAAAACATTAAAATGACATCAGCAGCTTAGCCAAGGAGATCTAAAAAAATGTTGAAAAAATAACATGTTAAAAATCAGCTTAGGTCAAATGGATGAAACAGTTCAAAAAGTTATTAAAGAGAAGAATGCTTTAAAAAGCAGAATTGGCCAGTTCAACACCAAAAGCATGAAAAATTAAAAGAAAATGTGAACTATCTCATTGAATAAAAAAACTGATGGGCAGCTAGGTAGTACAGTGGACAGAGTACCAGCACTGAAGTCAGGAGTATCTGAGTTCAAATCCAGTCTCAGACACTTAATAATTACTTATCTATGTGGCCTTGGGCAAGTCGCTTAACCCCATTGCCTTGCAAAAACCTAAAAAAAAAATGATCTGGAAAACAGATTCAGGAAAGATAATTTAAAAGTTATTGGGACACCTGAAAGTCATGATCAGAAAAAGAGCCTTGACCTCATTTTTAAAGAATTCCTACAGGAAAATTGCCCTGATATCTTAGAAGCAGAGGGCAAAATAGAAATTGAGAGAATCCATCAATCTCCCCCAGAAAGAGATTAAAAAAAACCCAGCAATATTATAGCCAAGTTCCAGAACTCCAAAGTCAAAGAGAAAATATTACAAGCAGCCAGAACACAATTCAAATATCATGGAGCTCCAGTCAGCATCACACAGGACTTAGCAGCAACTACATTAAGGGCTCATAGGGTTTGGAATATAATATTCTGGAAAGCAAAAGAGCTTGGAATGCAACCAAGAATCAATCCCCAGGCAAAACTGAACTTCCTCTTCCAAGGGAAAAGATAGACTTTGAATGAAACAGGGGAATTTCAACTGTTGCTGCTGAACCCATCACAGCTGAACAGAGTTTGATCTTCAAGTACAGGACTCAGGTGAAGCATAGAGAGTGGAAGAGAAGGGTAAATTATGAGGGACTTGATGATGATGAACAGCATGTATTCCTGCATGGAAAATTGATACTGAAAATATTCATATGAACCTTCTCATTTCACAGAGCAGGTAGAAGGAGCTTTTCTAGATGAAGCACAGGAGAGAGCTGAATTTGAAGTTATAATATATTGTAAAAAATGAAGTCATTGGCTAAAAGGGAAATGTACTGGGAGTAAGAGAAAGAAAGGAGAGATGGAATAGGCTAAAATATTCCATATAAAAGATGTTTTTTTCCCAATGAGCTTTCTTTTTAGTTTTTTGTTTTTTTTTTTTTTTTGCAAGGCAAATGGGGTTAAGCGGCTTGCCCAAGGTCACATAGCTAGGGAATTATTAAGTGTCTGAGACTGGATTTGAACCCAGGTACTCCTGACTCCAGGGCCGGTGCTTTATCCACTATGCCACCTAGCTGCCCCCTCCAATGAGCTTTTGCAGTGATATAGAAGGGGGGAAGGCGAGGGGCAATGGGGGAACCTTCACTCTAGTCAGAAATAGCTCAGAGAGGAAACAGCATACACACTCAATAGGGTATACACATCTAGACAGAAAAAAAGGAGAGAAGAGGGAGAGGGGTGATAGAGGAAATTGTAGATCATAGGTCAGAAAAGTCAGATATAACACATTTTCTTTTTTACTTTGTGCAAGGTGCTGGGATTGGGTGGCCTGTCCAGGACCATGAGGATGGGTGATTACTGGTCTCTGGGGTGGTATGTGTGTCTGGGGCCTCTTGGCACCAGGGCCGGTGCTCTGTCCACTGCATCACTCAGCTACCCTACAACACATTTTAGAAGAGGGACAGAGTGAAAGGAGAAAGAAAATATAATAGAGGTAGTGGGGAGGAATGGATGGAGGGAATTACAATCAGCAATAACAACTGTGGAAAAATGTGGAAGTAACTCTTGTGATGGACTTATGATACAGAATGTGATCCACCTGAAACAGAGCTGATGGTATCAGAACACAGACTGAAATAAATTTTTTCCTCTTTCTTTTACTTTATTTCTCATGAGGTTTTATATTTTGTGGGCAAGGGGGTATCATGTTTAATCTTAAACAAGAATATTTTAGTCATGAATAAATAAAAAAATAAAGAAGAAGAAATATATAAAATAAAAATAAAATAGGTCATTTCCATAAAAAAAGTTTTTAAAAAATGAGAAAATTGAAGCTAAGAGATGTAATTTTCTTAAACTAAGATCATGGTTAGTCCACAGAGAAATGGATTTGAATCCAAATTTCCTCCCTTCAAGACAACCCTTTCTATGACCCTACATTATCTCTAATTCTTATCTAGCTATATCTACATGATCCTGTAACTATGTGGTTATTAGGGTTGGACTTTTCACTCTTATTCCCATATAATTTCATTGTATTAGATCGAGCCCATCATTTCAGTATGTTGAGATAATGTGGATTCCAATCTATCATCCAGCATATGAATGACTCCTCCTGGCTTTATTGCCTCTGTTGACTTCTATGACTTTGTACAAATATGTTTGGAACTCTTCTTTTGGGACTACCTTGTGGTCCCATGGGGCTTGTTGGGACAGCAAATGATGTAGTGGGGGAAAAAAGCACCAGCATAGAATTCAGAAGATCTAAGTTTGAATCCTCAATTTGCCTCTAATTTACCAATGTGATCCCAGATTATTCAGTCTTCTTTTTACGTATATATGTATTAATACATATAATTTCATATATGTCTTCTATATATAGTTGTCTTTCATATATATATATATATCATGTATGTGTGTGTCCTTTACATATGTGTGTGTGTGGTGTATGTGTGTCTTTTCTTATACTCTCCAGACCTCATGTATAAAAAAATAGATGTTACACTGGAAACTCTCTAATATTTCTTGGGTTCTAAATTTTGATCCTATCAGGGACTCTGGGGCTGGTTCCCTGAATCCCTATGACCACATACTGGAGAAGTGGAGAAAGTTAGGACTGTAGATTGGCAGAGACAGATCTGGGAGAGACAAGGGAAAGAAGACGTACATTTTGAATGGCTAATGGGAGTTTCTGAAGCCACAGGCAATTTGAGAAAGCTAATACCCTGACATATCCTGTGATTTCTAGAGCCTGTGCTTCTAAAGACTGTTACAAGCAGGCAGTCTTCTCTGGGAAGATTTTTCTCCCC
This sequence comes from Macrotis lagotis, assembly GCF_037893015.1. NCBI lineage: Eukaryota > Metazoa > Chordata > Mammalia > Peramelemorphia > Peramelidae > Macrotis > Macrotis lagotis. Next base: position 42,702,112 of record NC_133659.1, on the reverse strand, counting down.
TTGGATGAGCAAATCACAGAGTGCCCTTTGTTCTTGTTGCTCAGTTGTTTCAGTCACATCTGACACTTCATGACCCCAGTTAGGGTTTTCTTCAGAAAGACACTGTAGTGATTTGCCATTCCCTTCTCCAATTCATTTGACAGAAGAGGAAATAGAGGCAAACAGGGTGAAGTGACATGTCCAGGAACACACTGCTAGTCACTATCTGAGGCTACATTTGAACTCATGAAGACAAGTCTTCCTTCCTCTATACATGACTGTGTTCACCTCACTACCCACAGAGGAATTTCCTCCCACCTAGAGTGATTAAGGAGAGTGGTTTTAATTCTGAACCTCAAAAAAAAAAACATATTATGCTTCTCACATGTAATAATAGCTAGATACAGTCCAAGCTCAATATCACTCTTGGGCGGCTAAGGTGCATAGTGGATAAAGCACTGGCCCTGGGTTCAAATCCAGTCTCAGACACTTAATAATTACCTAGCTGTGTGGCCTTGGGCAAGCCACTTAACGCCATTTGCCTTGCAAAAAAAACCTAAAAAAAAAAAAGATCCCTCTTGAAGACCTCTTGAAGATAGGAGAGTGAAGGAGCTGAACCCAAGCTCTGTCTTGCTTCCCCTTGTCACTCGCAATTCCCTTCTCAGGTTCCCTCACTCCTCCCCCAGGGGCTTCACAAGAGTCAGTAGAGGGTGGAATCATCTATGTTGGCATGAGCCATTGGCTTGCAGTTAGGAAAGAAGATAGAGGCCAGCTAGTCGACAAAGTCACAGTAAGAACTAGTAAGGAAGGCAGTGGCCTCTGAGAGAAGGAGCAGAGATCTGGGGCAAAGGGAAGACTAGATAACAAGGCTCTTCCATGAGTGCTGGACCTGAGGATCTGGCCAGGGATGTACTAGCATTGCCTAGACCTTGAGGGCTGAAGAGAGTAAGCAGAACAGGAGAACAGAAGGCAGGGCAGAATTAGAGCAGAACAAAGAAGGCAAGAACCAAGATATCATGTCAAGGAGGAATGTAGGACTGTGGCAGAGAAGAGACCACTGCTGACTTGGGGATACCACCACCTTAGATTCTTCCTAGGATCATAGCCTGCTGGTCCTAGGATCTGATGCTTTCTGGATGAAGATGCTTCTCCAACCCCAAGCAGTGTTTGATGTCCCCAGGGTACAATGAGCAGTTAAGCAATGGATCACCTAATACCCACTTTTGTGTATGCCACCTCTCACTCCACCCTACTTCCTTCCAAATAGATATTAAAGATGATGGTGGTTCATTTCACACAAATTCTCCACCCAATCTTTTAAGAATCGAAATTATTTTCTAGAAACTCAACTTCTGCCTTCAGTTCATATTTTATTTATGGATTATCCCCCTTAGTTTTTTCACTTCACTTCTGTTTGTTTTCCTAGGTACAGGGGTTGTAGTTTGCCAGGAAGCATTCAGTCCCTGTGAAGTCTACTTAGAGCAATATTAGATCTCAATCCCCAGAGTACTAGTTGTATGGATGGATGAATGGATAGAAAGATAGAGAGAAGAGAGATGAGAGGTAGATAGACAGACAGACAGACAGACAGACAGACAGACAGATAGATAGATAGATAGATAGACGGATGATGGATAGAAAGAAAGAAAGAAAGAAAGAAAGAAAGAGAGAGAGAGAGAGAGAAAGAAAGGAAGAAAGAAAGAAAGAAAGAAAGAAAGAAAGAAAGAAAGAAAGAAAGAAAGAAAGAGAGAGAGAGAGAAAGATAGAAAGAAAAAAAGAAAAATGCTAAGTGGTATGGTTAGATGGTGTAGTGGAAAGAGTACCAGCCCTGGGGTCAGTAGGCTCTGAGTTCAAATCCAAACTCAGTTACTTAATAATTACCTAGCTCTGTCACCTTAGGCAAGTCACTTAACCACTTTAACATGCCAAAAAAAATGTTAAAAATTTGAGGGAGTAAAAAGATAGATAGATAGATACTAATCTAAGAACAGAGAAGTTGCCAGCACATGGGTTTAGGTAATAGAGGGAACAAAACAAGACCTAATTACTGGGCTTGGAATACAAGATGGGGAGGGAATGGGTGTTGTTCATAAAATACAATGCTAATAGAATCAAGAAATGAGGTCAGTGTGAGACTAGCAGTACTGAATTCTTGATGCTGAGCCATCTGAGATATATACATACATACATACATACATACATACATACATACATACATATGGTTCACTAAATACAATTCAATACCTTAGGTGTGGACTGACAAGCAAAAGAGAGTGGAAGCATCACCTGCTATATTCTGGACATTGCATTTGTATTAATGTAGCCTTAGATCTCCCTCACCCTGGGGAGTAGGCTACTTCCAGACTTGGGGTAGGGCTAAAGCTTTTGGTTAAGGAGGTCAGGAAGTGTGGAAAGATGATAGGACAAGGAATGAGACCACAGTTGAAAGGGTCAAGGAAACGAGGAACCAGGCCACAGCTGGAAGGATATAGGTGCAAGGAACTGGGCCAGTCATTACGAACCCCACATCAGTCACACCCTGTTACATCACCATTTAGCACTGATCCATTTCTAACTCTCAAACTAAAATCTTAACATGGTCCTCATACTCAGTGCCTCCCCCATCCTCCAAATCTTAGACTCTTTACTTGTCTCTCTCCTCTCTACCCCTCCAAATCAACCTAATCTGAATTCTCATATGAACTGTTGAATATCTAATTTCTTGATACTACTGATTTGTCCATTCTATGGGCTTCTTTTTGGCTACACTTGACTCCTGGCAGCCTAGATATTTTATGGTCAGCGGGGCTTCAATGCTGCCTTCACTAATAGACTCATATTGAGTCTTTTGATTTCCTCCTGCATGACTGGAGCTGAGTCTCTCTTTCCCTACTACTCCCAGTTCATAGAGCAAAACTAGAGGAATGTCAGAGTCAGCTTGACTTGTTCAGTTGTTTTCAGTCATGTCTATGGGGTTTTCTTTGTAGAGATACTGGAGTGGTTTGTGAGGAAACTGAGGCAAATAACATAAAGCCACTTGCCCAGGATCATATAGCTAGTAAGTGTCTGACCCAGATTTGAACTCAGAAAAATGAGCCTTCCTGACTCCTGGGCATTATGGCAACACCTTGCTCACTTACTTCATTGCAAATACATCCCCTCCCTTCCCGCCCCCCAGCCCCGGTCTGCCTGACTTCTTAGAAGCTCCTTTTGTTTCTCTCTTTATTCCTGCACAGGCAGGAACTGGTTGCTGATTCATTGGTTGCTCTAAAATGACTCAACTCTCCTTAAGTTCTCTCCCCCTTATTTAATTAAATCTTAAGGAATTTAAAGTGAGATCTATAGTCTGGGACTGTGGAAATGACATGGAAATGTCAAAAAGTCAGCATCCACTAGCCCAAAGCCTGGAAACACAAAAGGGGAGGGAGGAAAGGAAACGGCAAAATTATTAAGCACCTACTTTTTGGTAGGGACTATGCTAAATCTCATTTACTCATCACAACAGTGTGATATTTGTGCCATTACTCCCATTTTTACAATTGAGGAAATTGCCACACAGAGGTTAAGAGACTTACCCAGGTCTCAGAATCACATAACTGATAAACATCAATGCTCTATCCCTAGCTGCCCTCAAACTTATATTCTATTAGGGAAGAAAAAAATATAAATGTCTATACAAATTTAGCATGTAAGAAAATAAATTTAAGGTAACTGGAGAAGAATACTAGAATCTTGAGGGTGGGAGGGGTGTTCAAGGATGAAGAAGGCATTTGAATGGATCCTTAAGAATAAATGAGGATTCTAAGGGGTAGAGATTTCACCCAAGAACTGGGTGAAGCTGCAATTTGGCACCTGTACATCATAGTGTATAGTGTCCCAGCCTGAGCCTTTGTAAGGTTTGTGGGAGCCTTGGTACAATCTAAGATGTCCTCTTACCCTGGTCTTCAGTCTCTCACTAGATCCTAGACTATGTAGCATACATCCTGACCCAACTCATCTCCAGAGTCCACAGTCTCTCTATCCAGAGATGGTTTGGACAAAGACTCACTGTTAACTTTTTAATCTGGATTTCCCCATTAAGATTCCATCTTCTAGCCCTGTTTGTGGTAGCAAAAAATTGGAAATTAAGTGAATGTCCATCAATTGGGGAATGGCTCTAAAAATTGTGGTATATGTATGTCATGGAACACTTTTGTTCTATTAGAAACTAGGAGGGATGGGAAGTCAGGGAAGCCTGGAAAGATTTGCATGAACTGATGCTGAGTGAGATGAGCAAAACCAGAAAAACATTGTACACACTAACAGCAACATAGGAGTGATGATCAACCCTGATGGACTTGCTCATCCCTTCAGTGCAACAACCAGGGACAATTTGGGCTATCTGCAATGGAGAATACCATCTGAATCCAGGAAAAGAATTATGGACTTTGAACAAAGACCAAAGACTATTACCATCAAATTAGAAAAACATGCATTATATTATTATGCAATTTTACTATCTCATACTTTATTTTTCTTCAACTAAGATCAATGATAACATGGAACCAATGTAAACACTAACAGAATGCCTTCTATGGGGGGGGAGGGAAGCAAGAATGGGGGGAAAATTGTAAAATTCAAAATAAATAAACTTTCATTAAAAAAAATCCATATGCTACATTTTCCAGATCTGTTGGGAAAAGTTTGTGAAGAGAAATTCACTCAGTTGCTTTCTATCACTCCACCAACTTTACTCTGCCCCCCAGGTTGATTGTATTTTGACAGGAAGGACATGACAAGTTTTCAGTATAGAAGTCTGTACAATTTGACAGTCTGCACAATCACATAATTCATTAATTGAATCAAAGGTCTAAGCAAATACTAAATTAGAATAAAAATGAGAAGCTACAATATGACTGAGTCAATTTCAACCTGAACTATTTGAACAAGCAATTTATGCCTTCCAAAATCAAAATAGATAAGCAAACAGAAATCTACAAGATTATCAGTGTTTTCCAAACAAGTTTAACTGATATAAAACAGACCAAAAGAGCCTAGATATGACCTCAAGCTACAATAAATAGACCTCTTTGCCAAAGTAGAAACATGGCAGCCAAGGACAACAACCATTTTAGCAACCAGGTATGGTTAAAAAAAAACAAACTGAGTTTTGCGAGGGCAGAGCCAAGATGGCAACAGGAGAGGATTTCTCTTAGGTGTTCTCTATCAAAACTTATAAACTAAGGATTCTAACTAAATTTTCAAGAGACAAAACCCACAGAGGGATGCAGTGAGGCAGTTCTCCAACCCAAAGTAACCTGGAAAAGAGCAGAAAGGCTCCACTCCATGGGGTTGGAGGGGCGGCCCACCAGAGGGGTGGCCCGCCAGAGCAAATGAACTTCAGCCTCCTGGAGGCAGCCCCAGGGTGCTGGGAACCATGGCTCACAGCAGCAAGGGCAGTTTCCTGATCTACCCCCCAGGAAGCAGCAGGCACAACTTGGGGGATCAGTGGGGAGCCCTCTGCCAGAACGAGCATATGAAGCCCAGCCCTCAGGGGATACAGTGAGCAGCTTGGCCTCAGCATCCCAGATCCTGGAACAGGAAGCAGGCAGAGCAGGTAAGCAGGATCCCCCAGGGCATGGGTGCTGAGCCTAGGGAGGGGAGTGGAGAGAGACTGCCGAGCTCTGTCCTCTGCCCCTGGAACAGGACCCTGGGGCTCTGACCACATTCAGATCCTGATCGCAGTCTAGGCCCCCCCATAGAACAGCAGGAAAACCCCACCTCAGCCCCTTGGCAGAGGGGGGTGCTTATAGCCTCACATACTGAGATCCTTGTGGGAGGGGTGTCCTGATAATACTCAAAAGATCAGGAAGCACCCCAAAATCAGGCACAGGCTGGAGAAGTGAGTAAGCAGAGAAAAAAAGAATACCATTGATAAATATGTTGCCTGTGAACCCAAGAAAGATCAAAACACTCAATCTGAAGATGAGGAACTATAAGCTCCTGCATCTAATGACTCCAAGAAAAACACAAATTGGGCTCAGGCTATGACAGAGCTCAAAAAGATTTTGAAAATCAAGTGAGGGAGATAGAAGAAAAATTGGTAAAAGAAATGAGATGCAGGAAAAACATGAAAATGAAGTCAACAGCTTAGTCAAGGAGATTCAAAAAAAAATGCTGAAGAAAAAAACCAGTTTAGGTCAAATGTATAAAACAGTTCAAAAAGTTATTGAAGAGAAGAATACTTTAAAAAGCAGATGGAAAAAAGAGATAAGAAAGCTCTCTGAGGAAAATAAATCTTTCAGACAAAGAATAGAAGTCAGGGAGATTGCTGATTTTATGAGAAATCAGGACAAAATACTTCAAAACCAAAAGAATGAAAAATTAGAAGAAAATGTGAAACATCTCATTGAAAAAACAACTGATATGGAAAACATATTTAGGAAAGACAATTTAAAAATTATTGGAATACCTGAAATTAATGATCAGGAAAAGAGCCTTGGCATCATCTTCAAAGAATTACTACAGGAAAATTGCCCTGATATCCTAGAAGCAGAGGGCAGAAATAGAAATTGAGAGAATCCACCGATGTCCCTGAGAAAGAGATCCAAAAAATACAACCCCTGGGAATATTATAGCCAAGTTCAAGAACTCCCAAGTCAAAGATAAAATATTACAAGCAGCCAGAGGAACACAATTCAAATATCGTGGAGCTGCAGTCAGGATCACACAGGACTTAGCAGCAAGTACATTAAAATCTCATAGGGCTTGGAATATAATGTTCCAGAAGGCAAAAGAGCTTTGAATGCAATGAAGAATCAACTACCTAGCAAGGCTGAATGTCCTCTTCCAGGGAAAAAGATGGACTTTCAATGAACCAGGGGAATTTCAAATTTTCCTGTTGGAATGGCCAGAGCTGAACAAAAGGTTTGATCTTCAAATACAGGACTCAGGTGAAGCACAGAGAGTGGAGGAGAAGGGGAAAATATGAGGGACTTAATGATGAGGAACTACATGTATTCCTGTATAGAAAAATGATACTGATAATACTCATATGAACCTTCTCATGTATTAGAGCAGGTAGAAGGAGCTTTTATAGATGAAGCACAGGAGAAAGCTGAATTTGAAGATGCAATGTGGTGTAAAAATGGAGTTAATAGATGAAAGGTAAATGTAATGGGAGAAAGAAAAAAGAGAGGGGGAATAGGCTAAAATATTTCATATAATAAGATTTTTCTTTATTACAATGAGTTATTGAAATGATATGGAAGGGGGGAAGGCAAGGGGGAATGAGGGAATCTTCACTCTCATCAGAGGTGGCCAGGAGAGGAAACAGCATATATGCTCAATGGGGTATAGGCATCTGGAGTAAGAAGAAGAGGGGGAATGGGGGAAGGGGTGGATGTGAGTGATGGAGGAGAGGATGGACCATGGGGGGAGAGTGGTCAGATATAACACATTTTCTTTTTTACTTCTTACAAGGGCCTGGGATTGGATGTCCTGTCCAGGACCATAGGGCTGGGTGGATGCTGGGCCTAAGGGGTATACCACCCTTGGCCCCAGGCCCGGGGATCTGTCTGCTGCACCACTCAGCTACCCTACAGCAGAGACAGAGTGAAAGGAGAGAGAAAATATAGTACATGGTAGTAGAGAAGTACAAATGGAGGGAGTTACAATCAGCAATGGCAACAGTGGAAAAATATGGAAGTAGCTTTTGTGATGGACTTATCATAAAGAATGTGATCCACCCACAACAGAGCTGGTGGTGTTGGAAAACAGACTGAAGCACATTTATTATCATTATTATTATTATTATTATTATTATTGTTATTGTTGTTGTTATTATTGTTATTATTATTATTATTATTATTTGGAGGGTGCAGGGCAAATGGGGCTGGGTGGCCTGCCTGGAGCCACATAGCAGGGTGATCTTTGGGTGTCTGAGGCTGGAATAGGACCCGGGTGCTCCTGACTCAAGGGTCAATGCTCTGTCTGCCACCCAGCCACCCCTACTATGATTACTATTTTATTTTATTTTATTTTGGGTCTTTTTGTTTGTTTTTTGCAGGGCATTGGGGTTGGGGTGGCTAGCATGACACACAGCTGGTTGATTGTTGGGTGTCTGGGGCCAGATTTGGGCTCAGGTGCTCCTGGCTCCAGGGCCAGTGCTCCATCCACTGCACCACCTGGCCATAACTACTATTATTATGTTATTTTAATTTTAATTTTAATTTTTTCTCTCCCCTTTATCACTCATGCGGATCTATATTGGGGGGGTATTATGTTTACTCTTAAACAAGAATATTTTAGTAATGTATAAAAAAATTATTTGTACAAAATAAGAATAAATAAATAAATTACCAAAAGGGGGAAAAAAAGAAAAAACTGAGTTTTAACCTGGAAAAGAAAAGATGCAAGAGAAGATGTGACTATCTTCAAATATTTAAACAGTTGGAACATAAAAAGAAAGAACTAGCAGCAATGAAAAGAAGTTGTAAAGAGGTAAATGTCAGCCTCATCTTTTTTTATATAAATATTTTGTTTTCCAATTATATACAATAGTAGTTTCTACCAATCATTTTTTTGGCAAGGTTTTGAATTTTACAATTTTTCTATATCCCTCCCTTCCTTCCCCACTCCCCCCAAACAGGAGACAATCTGATAGTCTTTACATTTGTTTCCATGATAAGCAAAGATCAAAATTGAATGCAAATTCAATTGAGAGAAAAAATACATCCTTAAGAAGAAAGAAAATATTGGAGTTAGCAAAATTATGTAAAACAAGAGATGATTTTTTTAAGTAGAAGGTAATAATCTTTGCTCTTCATTTAAACTTCACATTTCTTGGTATTCTCCATAATTTGTCCCTATTATTGCACTGATGGAGTGAGCAAGTCCATCAAGGTTGATCATCACCCTATGTTGTTAGGGTATACAAGGTTCTTCTGGTTCTGCTCATCTCACCAAGCATCGATTCATATAGGCTTTTCCATATTTCTCTAAGGTACCACCCCTCCTGATTTCTAATAGAACAATAGTATTCCATCACATACATAAATCACAATATGTTCAACCATTCCCCAGTTGATGGACATCCCCTCAATTTCCAATTCTTTGACACCACAGATGGTTGTTGGTATGATTATTTTTGTATGATAAAAGGGAAGTCAGGATCAGAATGCTATTTTTGTTTGGATTTCAGAGACTGGTACTTCTTTCTGTATCAATAACTGAGACAAAGTTGTTTAGGCACTCCTGAAAAAAAAAAACTGCCCTTGTATCTTATTTATATGAAAGTGAATTGGGGGGGGGGGGCTAGGTGGAGCAGTGGATAAAGCACCAGTCCTTGAGTCAGGAGTACCTGGGTTCAAATCTGGTCTCAGACATTTAATAATGACCTAGCTGTGTGGCCTTGGGCAAGCCACTTAACCCCATTTGCCTTGGAAAAAACCTAAATACATACATATAAATATAAATATAAATATAAATATAAATATATATATATATATATATATATATATATATATATATATATATATATATATATAGTGAAGTGGGAACCTGGGAACCAAATTGGATTGTTTTCCATTCAACTTCCCTGGATTTTGAGATAGAGCGTAGAAAGGGGTTGGGAGAGAATTTCTTTTTTTTTCCTCCAATACCCTTAGCAGCAGAAAAATGTCAATTTGCAGAAGAAGTGCATGTAAAACAAGCAATTTTTGTTTCCATTTCTGAGCAAAGAACAGATTTTTAGATATGTAGTTTTGTGGGTTACCTCCAGGGTTAACTCCAAATTCCAAAATTTCTAATTAAGAATTCAGGTACCAATCTCCTAGAGAGATTTCTTTGACAGTTTTCATCTTAGATCAGTAAGAAACTAGACAAAAAAAAATTTCCAGTCTACCAAAACCTATTCTTGATAAATCTATACTCTTTTCTTAGTGACTGATTTTCTTTCCAAATCTCACAAACTCTTTGTTAACAATTCTAGAATTTTTCCAGGAATAACTATCATGTCTAATGCTTGTAGTTAAAAATATTATACTTTTCTACTAAACAGCAAAAACAAAAACAAAACTGGGAAATTTGTCATTTTGCAGTCCTGTGATACCTCTCCTGTTTTTGATAATTCTCAAAAATCAGAACATGCCAGGACAGCAGCTGAGAAAACACATTTCTCAGTTTTCGAGGTTGGAAAGAGAGATTGGGGCTAGGTTATAAAGAGACTTAAAAGCTAAACATAGGAGTTATATTTTGTATTTTATTCTAGGGGCAACAGGAAGTTACTCAAGTTTGTTCAGTAGGGGGGGTGATATGGTCAGATCTGCATTTAAGAAAATTACTTTGGCAGGATGAACTGGATTTTGGAGACAACCCAGGAAGACAAATTGGCTATTGCAATGACCAAGGGGAGAGGCCAAGAAGACTTGGATCAAGGTGATGGCTGTGTAAGTAGAGTGAAGGAGTAAGGATGCAGAAGATGTTTTGGAGGTAGAAAAAGCAAGAATTGGCAACTGCATGGATATGTGGGGTAGAAGAGAGTGAACTGAATATAAACTGATGTTATGAACCAGAGATTTCCCACAGAAATAGCGAAATTTGGAGGAGGATGAAATTGGAAGCATGTGTGTGTGTGTGTGTGTGTGTGTGTGTGTGTGTGTGTGTGTAAGTAATGCCTTATGTGGTCTTAGCATGATGCTAGAAAACAGGACTTTAAGACCATATATTCTCCTTTAGGGAAATATATACAAAACACAGGGTTTATCCTGGGATTGTTCTAGGCTCCTTAATCTATTAAACTTCAAACTGCACAAAGATTTTCAGGCCTCTCTGTATAAAAGCAAAAATAGATGGGGGTTGGTGCTGTGATCAGGAAAGAGCACTGTTGGAAGTGGTGCCTGAACTGAGATTTGAAGTAAGCCAGAACAACCTGTGGCAGAGAGAAAGGAGCCTAGACGGCATGGGATAGAGGTGGCAAGGCCAGGGAGGAAAGCTTCCAGTGCTGAGAACAGCTCCTACTCTATGTGTAACCATTGCCTGGTGTGAACACAAACACCCACAATCAGCCCAATGGAGTCATTATGGTATCCCTCTGGCTGCCTTACTTGTTGAAAGCAAGATCCTTGTGTTCTCTCATTCCTTTTGGCAGCTCTTGTGCCGAGATGCCTCTTTGAACTGGCTGTTTTGCTATAATTAAGAATTTAAATTAATGTGTAGTGGATAAAGTGGTATATTGTTAAGTATTTAACAACTGACTCTCCAAAAACATACACAATACCCTTTAAAAATGAATCATCATTATTAACACTTTCTCCATTACTTTATTGAGTCTAGGCAGTCAATCAATCAAACAGTGTTTATTAAGCTCAACACAACAAATCAAAATTCTGATTTGTAGTATAAGCCAGTTTTCAGTGTGTTAATGGTTACCCTAAAAAGTCAACCATCTTATCTCTCCAGTCAGTATGAGTGACTCCAGCACATCCCTGGGAGAATGTTGCTGTTAGGATTGGGAAAGCAAGAGTTCAAATTTGGCCTTTGAAATTAGCTATATGACCTAGGGCAAGTCTTTTCACACTTTCAGTTTCATTTTCTTCCTCGAAGAATGGGAATAATATCTACCTCATAATAAGGTTTAAATGAGATAATATATGTCTGTGTGTGTGTGTGTGTGTGTGTGTGTGTGTGTGTGTGTGTGTTATTGTTGTGAGTTGGAGTTTAGTTCAAGGCATTTCCTTTAATGATCATTTAGCAGACCAGTATCAAGGTGCAATGTAAACATTATCTACAGAGATCTATAAGCAGAAATTCAATTATCACCAGGCTTCAAAACCCAATTATTTACTTTTTCCTTCCAAAGACATCAGAGAGCACCCTGCTGTTTTTCAGGCCACACATCTGGAGGGATATGAACTCATGTTAAATACCTGGAAATAACAGTGACAATTATCAGGTTTTTTTTCATATATACATATATATATATATATATATATATATATATATATATATATTTCCTCAACTGCCTTTTAGGTGGCAACTATGTCTTTAATTTCTTTATATTCAACCCTGACCTTCCCCATAACCTTTTACCTGGCATGATACAGTCCAGCATATGGAGATTGCTCTATAAATTTTTGTAGATCAACTGATATTTTTATGGAAAATATTTTAGACAATATAAATTTTTTATTTTAAATTTAATTTTTTTAGGCTTTTGCGAGGCAATGGGGTTAAGTGACTTGCCCAAGGCCACACAGCTAGGTAATTATTAAGTGTCTGGGGTCAGATTTGAACTCAAGTCCTCCTGACTCCAGGGCCTGTGCTCTATCCACTGTGCCACCTAGCTTCCCCTTAAATTTAAATTTTAACCAAAATAAACTCCTTGTTCTGATTGGAGGCATCATGTCAGGGGCTTGCAATAGTCAATGACACAAAAGAGCTTATTAATGTAATAAGATGAGTGTTGTAATGTAAATGTTGCAGAACATGTCATGCAGATTTTTGACTCATCATCAACCCTTTAATGCTACTTGAGTTAAAAACTTGAATTCTCCAGCATCATGGTCCATTACATGAGATCACCCTCATACAACAAAGGGAAACAAAACAAGTCACCCACTTCACTGATGCTTTAGGAAGAGTTCGATCTGAATCACTATCTTATCCTTCTTCCAAAATAAACATTTCAGTAAAGAGTAGCAGCTTAGACAAGACTATTATTAGGAGTCATATGTTCTACTTTTTTATGCTTTTTCATCTATTGCTTGTATATAGCCCCAGTGAAAAAGAGACAGTGGTATGGGTCTTGCATTATTACTTATAACCACTGCTGCTTCAGAACTTGGTTGTTCTGGCTTGCTTCACTGGTAATAACAGAATATGGTGTTGAAAAGATTGTTGAAGAGTTGGGAAATAGGTTTTAGCTCCACCTACCTCAACCCATTTCAAACCTGGAGCATTTTACTTAAGAATTAAGAGTATGACCTGGTCAACTGATCTAACTTCTCTGTCTCAATTTTCTTGCTTGTATGATAAGGTATTGGCTTCTGCTATGAGAAAAGCCCTCGTCTAAACTTCTCTATTTCTGTCAATCACCATTTTTCAATCTTCCAGGCTTATAACCTGAGCAATAGTCTTGACTTTGCATTTTCCCTTATTCCACATAACTACTGAATTGTTAAATATTGTCATTTCTAGCTTCACAACATCTCTCCATCTTACTCCTTCTCTCCACTCATCTTATTACATTCTTTTTTACCGATATTATTGATGCTTAATTGGTTTTCCCAACTCCCACTCTTCCACCCTATCCTCCATATTGCCATTGAGAAATTTTCTTTAGGGGTGGCTAGGTGATGCAGTGGATAAAGCACTGGCCCTGGAGTCAGGAGTACCTGGGTTCAATTCCGGTCTCAAACACTTAATAATTACCTAGCTGTGTGGCCTTGGGCAAGACACTTAACCCCATTTGCCTTGCAAAAACCTAAAAAAATAAATTAAATAAAATAAGAAATTTCCAGAGAACCAATTCTTAAAAATGTACCAGCATCCCATAACTAAAAGATAATATTTTACTGATTAGATAAATGAGAAAAGTGGAATTTAGATCAATTAAGTGACTTTTTCAAAATCAAAGAATTAGTAAGTCTAAGAGGCAGGATGTGAATCCATGTCTCTTCCCCTTCTCTCAGTCTCCATATCCAATCATTTGCCAAGTCTTGTCAGTTCTACCTCTATATTGTCTCTTGCACCAATCTCTTTTTCTCTGCCCCACAGCCTCTACCCTAATTCAAGCATTTAGATGATTACAATAGCCTTCTCTTTGGTCTTCCTGCCTCCAGTTTCTTCCCTCAGCTGAAACTCCTGAACCACAGATCTGAACAAATGATCTTGCCATGTAAAACTCTTCAACTGCCCCATTACTCTACAGAAATCCTGTATGGCCTTTAAATCCCTCCACAATCAGGCTCCCACCTACTTTTATAGTATTTTTTCCTATTGCTCTATTTCATGTGTTCTCTGTTCCTGTCAGACTGGTGGGCTAGCTATGCCTTGAACAGAGTCTTTAATCTGTCTCTTCTCTATCTTTACTTAAATATCCCATTGGTTTCCCATTTTTTTTGCTGTGTTCCTTCCTCAATTCTGATTCTTAGAATTCCTAACTTCCTTCAAAGCATAGCTCAGGTTCCATCTCCTATTCAAGGGCTTTCCAGATTCCCTTTACTTGTTAGTTCCTTCCCTATCTTCTCCCACACATAGAATACTTTGAATTTACCTGTCCATGATCTCTGAGAAGGGCAATGCTCACAATAACCAAACATTTACAGCCCCCGCTTGTGTCCCTAATTCCAGGGAATAAATAGGTTATGTGGTCAGCATTCAACAGTAATGTCTCCTCTATTCTTGGAACTGTCTGTGCACAAAGGTCCTTGAGGGCAGGGATTCCTTGCCATTGGTTAATGTATCCCTAGCTCCTGGGATTGTGCCTTAATTTAGGAATATATGGCAACTAGATGGCACAGTGGATAGAACACTGGCCTTGGAGTCAGGAGGATGGGAGTCCAAATCCAAACTAATACAGTTCACACTTATTACCAGTATGACATGTTTCACATCAGGGTCATCTCCAGTTGTCCTAATTCATATCTGGCCACTGGGCCCAGATGCCTCTGAAGGAGAAAATGAAGCTGGTGACTTAGCACAGCATCCCTCTCACTCAAATCTAATTCATGTGCTTGTTACGGTATCACCTCCCTGATGTCATGGTTTGTTTGAGAATGAAGGACAAAAACCATTATCATCAGTAGGAATATAATAAATGCTTCTCAAATCCACCACTCAAAACCACCCTAATTCCTATCAAGTGGATACCACATATAATGGATTCCACCCTTCACCATAGTGCTCAGACATTTCCAGGAATAGAGGAGACATCACTGTTGAATGCTATCCACATAACCCATTCCCTGGAGGGGATGAATTAGGGACACAGTCAGGGTAGTGCTAATGTTTGGTCACTGTGAATATTGTTCTTCCCAGAGAATATGGAAAAAAATTGGGAACCCTTGCTCTAAAGTATTTCCTTATAGTTTAATAACTTTAAACTTGCCTTTTACCAAATACCTTTTAAATTTATTTGATATCGCTGTGGACCACTCTCTACTATGCTAGGAGTTCATCCAGTGTGATCTAAGAGAGAACCTTGATTGCTTGCTTGTTAGATTAACCAGGGTGCTATTTATC
This sequence comes from Macrotis lagotis, assembly GCF_037893015.1. Lineage (NCBI taxonomy): Eukaryota > Metazoa > Chordata > Mammalia > Peramelemorphia > Peramelidae > Macrotis > Macrotis lagotis. The sequence goes on along the minus strand of NC_133659.1, from coordinate 42,686,911 downwards.
TTCCCAAGTAAACAGTCTTGCTGACCTGAAGCCTGATATTGACATTCATTCAATTGAATTCAGCAAAGCTAAAGATCCATTAACAAGAAGGAAACAGACCCTGTCTTCAAGGAGATTACATACAACTTGGCAGGTAAGTACTGGAAAACCAATCAAAGATAAGTAGTGAAAAAGTCAATACAAAGTGTGTACAAGGTAAATGCCTAGCAATTTGGTGAGGAGAAAATTAGAGAAGAAAATAGTTATTAGGAGATGCCAGGAGAAATCTTGTGTAAAAGATGGAATTTTATTTGGATTTTAAAAGAAGCTAGAGATTCCAAGAATCAGAGGTGAGGAAGATTCCTTATTCATGAAAGAGAGGAAACCTTTTGCACAGGCACAGAATTCCTTTCAATGGGAATGAACCCTGTTTTTCAGGGATCATGAGCTAGAATGCTTGATATTAGTGAGTCTATCCTTCACTTTGCACTTGTAGAAACTGAGAACAATCATATAAAATGCCCTGAATCAATCATTGATTAGAGAATTTCAAATTAAAACAACGTAAAGGTACATCTGCATAGTTCTCAGATTAGTTAATGTAGTAGAAAATAGAAATGATAAATATTGGAGTAGATAAGGGAAAATTGGAACATTAATGCACTGCTAGTGGAGTAGTGAACTTTTAGTTCCTTTAGAACAGCTCCTTTACTCTCAAGCTGTTAAGAAAATATAACAAAAGATTTACTGATTGGAGCAAAAGAATGAGTCATCAACAGTCATAATTGATCTGAAGGACATGCCAATGGGCAAATATCTATAAATTGCCAAATCGGAATCCACTTGCATTGATAGAGGGAATTGTCTTACCTGGAAGTTCCCTACAACAATTAAATTAGAGATCCCTTCCCACTCCCTCTAGTTTGCATCTATTAGGAGAAAGGATGGTCAAGAGAGGAGGTGGGTGTCATGGTTACACAAATGTGCATGAATAAAACTCCTGGCACAAAGGTTATGAAAGGCAAGGTTCAAATGAGATCCCTTATTTTTTGCCTGCGATAATTTTCAAGTTTCATTCAGTCATTCTGTTTCTCTCTTTTTTACCTATTCAACTTTCCTTCTAATTTGAATTCCCTCCAATTTAAGAGAGGAGAGGATAAAATAGTCATGTAAGTCAAGTTCTTCTGTTCAGCTCCTTGATTTCAGCTTCTCAGCTGGGACATTAGGCAACATTTTTGCTAAACGAAACGAATATCTTGAACAAAGATTTAGAGCTGTCACTGTCCACAAGGAGCTCACATCCTGATTAGGGGATGGGAATAAATATTTGGGGCAAAAAGAAGCTTTATGTACTAGATACATACAGTACAAATGGAAGACAATCTCGGAAAGAAAGCACCAGCAAATTCCAAATCCAAGTTTCTTTCCACTGAACCATTCTACTTCTTGGTCTGGCCTGGTCTGGTTCCTCTAATCCTGTCTTAGTTCTCTTCATTAACTCACTAACCTACTCCCACAGGGGGTTTGGGCTGGATAACTGAAGTTCCTTCCAGCATCATATCATATGATCATATTATGTCTGATGCCATGAACCTCAAAGTCTTTTGAAATTCTAAATCTCTGACCTTAGAATGTGATGATCCTGTATAACACCAACATGGGACATGAGAAATTGAAACTTACCTGGATGGCCCTTTGAGTGATCATTCCATTTCCTGAAGAGAAGGCACTGAAGGCATCAATGAGCCCATTGTTCTGAGCATTGTCTGTAGAAGCTACACGCAGACCACCTAAAGTTGGATTACATTACCAGAAGTTAAAATACTTGGCACAGGTTAGTGACAAAGTAACAGTCTTACCAAAGTTTTTTCTTCATAAGGTTTCACACTGGTTCATAAACTGCACTCATTTCTATAGTAAGCAAGAATACAGTCTCACTCTAGGAGGTCAATGTAAAATGTTCAGTTTTGTGGTGTATAAACCATATGCTAGGGTTAAAAGTTTTATTTATGTAAAACATAACCAAGGACTCAGAAAGAGATAAAAAAGACTAACAAAGAGCCAAATAAGTGACCAAGAAATCCATGATCTAAACCAGTTCATGTATTTCATTCATCATTGAGTTTCTTGGATCCTCTTTACTTCAATAATCAATCAATTCAACCATGTAGGTACTCCCTCTGCCAAAGCTGACTATAGCGCCTCCATGCCTTAGTAGATGTTTTAATGAGTTTCTATGACCCAAAAAATTCATTGCTTAGTAGACAATCTTCCAATGATTGAATTTTCCAGCTTTAACAATGTTGGCCGATTCAATTCAGGTAGACCATTATTCACTAAGCTTTTGGTACATGCAAGAGCTATCCAATACAAAGCAACAGTCTCTGATCCTGAAGGATCTTGCATTCTCTTTTGAAGGTAGAAGTGAGATTAGAGAAATTACATGCACATGAATAAGTAAATTCTAGGAAACGAATAAAGAGAGCATTAGTAAGCTGGTGAATCAGTATCACCAGACAATATCACCCCTAATCACGGTCTCACCCATAGCCTTGTCACCTTGATTGGACCTCAGTGTCATAATCATTGAGACTATATGGTCACCTTAAGAATGATGATTCAGGATAGACTTTTATTAGGAACTTAGGCTTATTTCAAATAAAATTTAATGAATTTGACTTGATTTCCCAGCCCCCTGGTTAAAAGAACAAATTAGAAGAATGGTGAAGAAAAAATGATGGGTAATGCTAATTAATTCACACTAGTAGCATCAGGATATGACATTGTGACATCAAGGGAGAGGACAGAAATCTTATAAAAAGGAGACACAAGAACTCAAAAGAATACAAGAGCCATGGTTTGGTTAATAATTATGTCACATGAGTTCCTTATTTCCTTGACGTTTGACTTCTGTGTCAAGGACAAGGCTTTAGACCTGAAGTCAGAAAGGCTTGAGCTCAAATTCTGTTTTCATATTCTTATTAGAATTGTCACATAACTATATTTGCTTTCTATTTCCTCATTTCTAAAATAAGAGAGTTAAAATAGATTTGTAATTCTATTTTCCAAAGCCTAGATGATCCCTGAAGATCATTTCTGTATGAGCAAATAGACCCATATACAACAGAATGCTAGTTAGTAAATGTTTAATAACTGTCTCTTCCAAAATTATGTACTCATGACACACTTTGACGTGGAACCATCATTACAAACATTTTCACATCACCTTCTCAAGTCTATAAATAAATAAAATAACAAATCAAGCCTGGATTTGTAAAGTTTGATAATTTCTGAGGTTTAAATTTACAATGGGTTTCCAACAGACTGATACAGGTTGCATATCCTTTCCTATATACTTTTATACTACAATAAAATAATTGATCATTCTGAGTCATCAAGGAAAAGGTTGAGGGAAGCTCTGTTTATTATTGAGAGAAGCATATGATATATTTTAAATAACTTTTCATCCAAATTGGTTAAAATTTAAAAGCAGTCCATCAAAGGGGCAAAGTTATGGTTGTCTGGAACATTCACTCATTCCCCAAAAATGCTAGCAGGCATTGATTGACTGAAAAGAGTCAAGTCTTACTTTATTCGGTATTCTGCTTATTTCTCCTCATTAAGGGAATGCCTTAGATTTTGGATTAGGATTAACAAATTAAATCTTTTTGGCATTTTCATGTTCATTTTTCATTCTCTTCCTCATTCACCATTAGGTTGTTAAGTTACTAATGGCAGTGCTGGTGTTATTTTTCATCTATTTGTTTACCCCTAGCTCCTAGCACAGGGCCTTAAACATGTTGGGCTCTGAATAGACCGTTGCTGAATTTGTTCAAATTAAATTAAATTTTTCTTTCATGGGCATTGGAAAATCCAGGAGTCCACAAAACCATGACAATTTTGGGGAGAATTACTTTCTTAGGCTTGGGTTGGACTAGATGGTCTTTGCTGGATCTCAAGGGTTTGAGATACTGCAATTCTATCACTGGGTAGACAGCCTTTGAGATTTTTTTTAAAAAAAAATCACAGAGCAAATCTAGATATGAATCTCTCAGGAGGTAGCTCTACATGTTATCAGCTGACAAGTAAGCTGTTTTTTTTTCCTTGAGTTTAATTTAAAATCTCCCCAGTTTGGTAAGACAAGTCATCTTTCCATTTCCCTCCCAGTGTCCTTCTCTGAATGTCTCCATCCTGTCCCAGGAACCTCATGATCCTCGAAGTTCACTTCAAACCCAGAACCCACTTCATCAGCCTCCCCTGCCCCAAGGGTTCGTCCCACTTTTTGAATAGAAGGATTGTATTATAGAGGGCAGAAGGGGAAGTGTAGAGAGCTTTTATCTTCCATTTAAGCAAGGTGACCAAGACAATTCTCCCTTTCCCACCAGGCTTCATTCCTCTGGACTTCATATGTCCCTGTTGGTAGGTACCCTTTTCTCCACTTCCCTCTTTCCACTTTCATTTTGTGTTATCTTTCCTCCTACCCCCATTAGATGTGAGCTCTTCAAGGCAGAGATTTTCTTTTGGCTTTCTTTGTGTCCCCAGCACTTAGCACAGGGTTTATCACATAGTAGGTACTTAAATGTCTATTGACTGACCTTCCACAGCTAGTGCCCCACTTCTCAGACCTTCAGAAACCCCAGGTCACCTATAGATCTTAACTCCAGGAGAAGTTTACACAGAAATAATCTTCCAGGCCTACTGAAGAAACATATTCCCCAGGATATATTTTACCTGTCATATCTGATAGCACCTCCAGCGCTCCAGTTGCAGATGGTCCCAGAGCTAGTGTGTGGATAATGGTCCCACTTTCTCTTACTTCATTGAAACATGTTTTCATCTCATCATCTTCCCCATCTGTCAGAACCAGGATTTCTTCACCATCAGTTGAGAACTTCTAATTACCTGAAAGCACAGATTCATCCCAGTTTTGGTAAGCCAACCTAGTGTTGCCAGGTAACCCTGAGTGAGTGGAACTGGCCAAGAATGAAAGAAGAAAATAAAGGCAAGAACCCAGAAACTGCAGGAGGATCTTCCTGCATTGAAATTTTCAAATATGAAATGTGCAACTTTCCAAAACTCCATTCTAAAACACTCTAATTCAGGAAAATCTGTCACAGCTGATATTGCCATTTGGAAGCAGAATTCTTCTGTTCAAACAGAGTGGCCCAGCTTCTGATATTGCCATTTGGAGGCTGAACCATTGTGTTCAAACAGAGTGGCCCAGCTTCTATACACAGATATTCAGTCCTAGCCAAGGTAGGTGTTCTTTCTGGCTCTGGAATACAGTGGGCCTGATGAGACAGTGGACAAATGAACATCCACAATATGTAAGGAATTGTTTGTGTGTCTTTTGTCATTACTGGGAGGACTCAAAAGGAGAAAGCTTATGAAGAGATATAATATGGTGAAAAGTGCAATGACTTTGGAGTCTGAGGCTATGTGGGTCTCAGTTTCCTCATCTGTAAAAGTAAGAGATGAATGGTCTATGGGATCTCTTCCAGTTCCAATTCTATGCTCTATGTGGTTAAACCTCTTCACAATAGAGTATTCTCCAACAAAAGCTTTGGGAAGCCATGTTCTCCATCAATTGCAAACTGTACATTTAGAAACAAAGATTTGACTAATGGCACTGAAGTTAGAGAATATTTTCCAAATCCTGTGATAGGAAAGAATGCCCTCCATTAAACCAGATGATAAGTTTTAGGGAGCTGCCCAAGATACTTTGATGTTCAATGACTTGTGCAGAGTCACAATTGAAAATTCCATGAGAAGAATTTAAATTTGCATCTTTCTCAGTATTCTCTCTGTGGAGCAGTTCTGGCTTTATAGGACACATTGGATTCTAACACTCCATGGATCTGGAATTCCATTGACATGGGTATCTCCTTCAATGATGCCAATCACAACCCATCCATCCCTGTCCTTCCTATATGTGACTGTCTTGTAGGGCAATGGTTAGAGTAGGTCTTAATTCAGATCTTCTAGTTATGTGGTCCTGGACAGTCATTTAACCTCAGTCTGCCTCTACTTCTTCATCTAGCTCTCAGGGTTCTTGGAAGGATTCAATGACATACTTGTAAAATATTTCTCAAAGTGCCTAGCTTGTGGTAGGCCCTTAAGAAATATTTATTACTTTATCTACCTACATGTCTCCAACTATATTCTCCTGATTCACCATAAGGGAGCCTTTCAGTGCATTAGGGATCTTTCTTGAGTCCTTGGGCCATTGGGACAATATCAGTGGAGCACAAGGACTGCTGCCCTTTAGTGTATCTGTGTATCAGGGCATTGATAAGAATAAAGATGGGCATTGCCCTAGTCTTTCAAGTCTGGAAACCATTTCATGTCTCTGGTCTTATTTCAACTTTCCTTTGATATACTATGAGGTAGGTACTATTGCTTCCATTTTATAAATCAGGAAATTAAGACCCACTGTAGCTGAATGACCTGCCAGCAGGAACATGGTAACTGTAGCAGGATACAAGAGCAGGTTCTCCAAACACTAAGCCCAATAACTTTATTCACTTATTGCCTCTTATGGGAACCATATATTTACCCAATAATTTATTTTCTGCAAAAGTGGCCGTACTACAGATTTTACCAAAGTTTGAAATCATTCCATGGGAAAAATCTCAGACCTGAAGATACTTGTCTTACTACAATCTCACTGTCTTACCACTTCCTTATTTCAAAAACAATAACTCCCCATAACCCTACTCTTTTTCTTCTGCCCTCTTTACTCTTATTCCCTCTCTGACGTCCCTATCCAAAGCTCATCAATCTCTTGCCCCATCGCCTTTCTGCTCTTGCCATCCTGTGACTCTTCAACAGTGACTAATTCAAATCTCTGCTCCTGTACCTGAGCAATGGAGAATTGGTATAAAATCCTTCTAGATAATTGCCTTGCTCCCCTATGTACATTCACTTCAGCCAGAACTTTGCCCTGCTTATTGCATTTATTCCTGATTCTCTAGCACATCCCTCACATTTTCCTAATTTGTTCAGACCCATAACTTCTCTTCCATAACTCTCAACTCCCAGCACATGACATCATCTCTTATTTTTTGAAAAACTGAAGCCGGCCTGCATCTCTCCCTTATTTCCTTCTTCCTGTATCAGACGAAACAGCATCAAAGTGCCAGCCTCTATACATGGACCATGATCCCTTCCCTTGCCTCCGGGACCTTGTTCCATTGACCTCCCTGCTTTCCTTCTCACATATCTCCAGTCTTCCCCTCCACTCATTTCTTCCTCCAATCCTATAAACACAATTGCCACAATTAAAGAGGCGAATTTACTCTCATGCCATGCAAGTAAGCTTGCCATTAAGAAACATGCACAAGCTCTCTTCTCTTTTTCACTGTTCACCCTCACTTCTATGCCACTCAAGTTCCTGCAATCTGGTTTCCATCTGTTCCTTCCCTTTGAAATGTGTATTTACAAGATCATCCACAAGTTCTCAGTCCTTATCTTTCTTGACCTTTATCTCATTCTTCTTATGAACAAATCATTTACTCTACAGATCGCAATTCCTATCGACTAACTTGTCTTTTATTTCTTTCATCTTCCTTTTGGGTAAAATGAGACAGCCGGACTACATGATCACCAAGATAGTTTTATAATTTTATTTCCTATCAAGAGCAGCAGTTTTGAGGTAGTATGGGGGTCTCAAAACATGGAAAGCCCTCCACACTTGGAGTAAACAATCAATTCATCACTCCTTTGCTTTGCTTTCATGTCCCCCAACTGGATGCCTAACAACTCATTGTCTAAATGTGTTTAATAAAACAACAGACCTAGAAATGTCTAACTTTGCCAGATGGAACTTAGATTCAAGATCATTGCACCTGGTTGCCCTGGATATTTCAACTGCATATCACAAGCCTTACTATATATCCTGCCCAAGGTCTTTATTAATGGGTTTATAAGGGCACAACCAAAATGGACTACATTATCATAGATTTAGAGTGAGAAGGAACCTCAGAGATCTTCAACTCTACCCTCCCTGTTCTACAGATGAGAAAACTGAAGCTGATGATACAGCTACTAAGTTTCTGAGGCAGAATTTGTATGTGGCTCCTTCTGATTCCAAGTTGACTGTTTGATCCACTCTTTTGGAATCCATCGGGAAGGACTTGAACCAGGTCTTCTTAATTCTAAGGTTGACTTCCTTTCTTCTATATACCAAGTCCTTAATATTTGTTGAACTGAATTTAATTAGGATTTCTCCAAAATAACCATTTGTGAATATTCTTTCCCTACCTTGGAAATGCATTTACTTTTTAGAGACATCAGATTTATACCAGACAGTAGGTATGTGAGGGAACTTCTGAATAGAGATTCACTTTTAAAATATCTACTGCAATAGAAACAGTACAGAAAAGATGACTTCACCTCAAATGCTGATCTAAGTCCTGAACAGATGTATGTATTTCCTGAAGCAAAAGTAGGTAACTTTGCAGAAAAGAAGCTCCTGTCATCCTCAGTTTCTATCTTTATCAGGTCTCGTTCAACAGAGGCTGTACCGTCAAATGTGACTATCCCAGCCCCAGGATCCCATTTTAATGATCTGAAGCAGGAAGAATTTGGAGGCTTGATTCAATCAAATTAGTTGGTCCCCCTTCTGAATAAAAAGAACCAATCAAATTGGTAAATGGTTATTTACAAGCAAGAATTGAGTAAGCCCATCTATATGTAACACTAGGGGTTCTGGGTACACTGTTGGACACTTAAGTTCTCCATGAGTAGGACAGCAGAATACAAGGTCTGGAGTAATGTGGGCTAGAAAGTATTTGAGAATGGGTTTGAGGATAGACTGTATGTTTGCCAATTGAAGACAAGGCCACACATCACCAGATGACCATAGGAGTAGTGAATATTTCAGCTACAATAGTTCTCAAAGCTTAAGTGTTGGAAAAGTTTGTGTGTGCATTGGTGAACCCTCGAAAACAAAAGAGTAGATTCTCAGAATATTGAAACCTGAGATTTTAAGAGAGAACATAATTTGAATAGGTTGGTATTGTGCTTCTGTGAAATAGTTTTGTATTTTAATTTGAGACATATCACAGGGAATGAGCTACTAGATTTGTGATTTCATTGGTTTAGGGGACTCCAAGATGAGAAAATTCTCTATCAAGGTTGTCAGCTTTTCTGCAATTTATAGTTTCAGGGGATTGTATAAGAGAAACTGTTAGAACTGAAAGGAGGTGGTCAGGACTCAGGCATCAGCTTTCCATCCACATTTACTACATTGTCTGTTGGTAAAATATTTTTGACCAAGGAAACAAATGAAATTGTGTTCTAGGGTTTCTCAGCTATGAAATTGCAGGTCATCTAAAGTTTGAAATCTGTACTGCATTTTTAGGTAGGATGTTGCCCAATTATCAACAAAGGAATAAACTATGAAATAATACAAATTAGTTTGGATTAATAGGAACTACAGATGTTCATGGGCTGGGAAACTAACTATAGAGCAAATTCTTAATTTAGTCACTCTTTGTTAATCAAAACATCATCTGGATTTAGAAACAGAATAATTTGCCGTGAATTATTGGAGATTTCTGCTTTGCTAAGCCATTCCCCAATTGAAGGACATTTACTGGATTTCCCATTCTTTGCCACCACAAACAGGGCTGCTATATATATTTTTGTACAAGTAATGTTTTTACACTTTTTCCTCATCTCGTCAGGGTATAGACCCAGTAGTGGTATTGCTGGGTCAAAGGGTATATACATTTTTGTTGCCCTTTGGGCATAGTTCCAAATAGCTCTCCAGAAGGGTTGGATGAGTTCACAGCTCCACCAACAGTGTAATAGTGTCCCAGATTTCCCACATCCCTTCCAACAATGACCGTTATCCTTCCTGGTCATACTGGCCAATCTGAGAGGTGTGAGGCGGTACCTCAGAGAAGCTTTAATTTGCATTTCTCTAATAATGATTTGGAGCATTTTCCTCTAATTGCTGATGCTAACATTTCTAATACAATATTGAATAGTAGTGGTGATAATGGGCACCCTTGTTTCACCCCTGATCTTATTAGGAATGCCTCTAGCCTCTCCCCATTGAATATAATGCTTGTTGAAAAAGACACTGCTAATTATTTTAAGGAACAGTCCATTTATTCCTACACTCTCTAGTGTTTTTAATAGGAATGGATGCTGTATTTTGTCAAAAGCTTTTTTCAGCATCTATTCATATGATCATATGATTCCTGATAGGTTTGTTGTTGATATAATTGAGTATACTAACAGTTTTCCTAATATTGACCCAACCCTGCATTCCTGGAATAAATCCTACTTGATCATAATGTATTATCCTAGTGATGACTTGTTGTAGTCGTTTTGCTAAGATTTTATTTAGGATTTTTGCATCTATATTCATCAGGGAAATAGGTCTATAATTTTCTTTCTCTGTTTTAACTCTTCCTGGTTTAGGTAACAGTACCATATTGGCTTCATAGAAAGAATTAGGCAGAGTTCCATCTTTCCCTATTTTTCCAAAGAATTTATATATGATTGGAACCAATTGTTCCTTAAATGTTTGGTAGAATTCACTTGTGAATCCATCAGGCCCTGGAGACTGTTTTTTAGGGAGTTCAATAATGGCTTGCTGAATTTCTTTTTCTGAAATAGGGTTGTTTAGGTATTTAATCTCTTCTTCATTTAACCTGGGAAACATATTTTTGTAAATATTCATCCATTTCACTTAGATTATGAAATTTATTGACATAGAGTTGGGCAAAATTATCCCAAATTATTACTTTAATTTCCTCCTCATTGGTGGTGAGTTCACCTTTTTCATTTATGATACTAGCAATTTGGTTTTCTTCTTTTTTTTAATTAAATTGACCAGAGGTTTATCAATTTTATTGGTTTTTTCATAATACCAACTTTTGGTTTTATTAATTCAATAGTTTTTTGCTTTCAATTTTATTAATTTCTCCTTTAATTTTTAGAATTTCTAATTTGGTATTTAATTGGGGATTTTTGATTTGTTCTTTCTCTAATTTTTTTAGTTGCATGTTTAGTTCATTGATTTCCTCTTTCTCCAATTTATTCATATAAGCATTTAGAGCTATAATATATCCCCTGAGAGTTGCTTTGAATGAATCCTGTAGGTTTTGGTATGTTGTTTCATTATTATCATTATCTAGAATAAAATGGTTAATTCTTTCTATAATTTGTTTTTTGGTCCACTCATTTTTTAAAATGAGGTTATTCAGTTTCCAATTTGTTCTGGGTCTATATCTCCTTGGCCCAGTATTGCATATGACTTTTATTGCATTGTGATCTGAGAAAGATGTATTCACTATTTCTGCCTTTCTTCAGTTGATCATTAGGTTTTTATGTCCTAGTACATGGTCGATTTTTGTATAAGTTCCATGTACTGCAGAGAAAAGGGTATATTCCTTTCTATCCCCATTCAGTTTCCTCCATAAGTCTACCATATCTAATTTTTCTAACAATCTATTTACCTCCTTAATTTCTTTCTTGTTTATTTTATGATTTGATTTATCTAGATCTGATAGCGGGAGGTTGAGGTCTCCCACTAGTAGAGTTTTGTTGTCTATGTCTTCCTGTAGTTCTTTCAGCTTCTCCTCTAAGAATTTTGGTCCTGTCCCACTGGGTGCATATATATTCAATATTGAAATGACTTTATTGTCTATGGTACCTTTTAGGAGGATAAAGTTTCCTTCCTTATCTCTTTTAACACTATCTATTTTTGCTGCTGCTTTGTCTGAGATAAGCATTGCTTCCCCTGCTTTTTTTACTTCAGCTGAAGCAAAGTATATTTTGCTCCAACCTTTTACCTTTACTCTATATGTATCTCTCTGCTTCAAATGAGCTTCTTGTAAGCAGCATATTGTAGGATTCTGGTTTTTAATCCACTCTGCTATTCACTTACGTTTTAAGGGAGAGTTCATCCCATTCACATTCAAGGTTATGATTACTAATTCTTTATTGCCCTCCATGCTATCTTCCCTCTGTTTGTATTTTTCCCCATTTCCCCCCTTTATCCATATTCTCCAGTATTTTGTTTCTGAATAACACCCCCTTCAGTGTGTTTGCCCTCCTATATTACACCCTCCCCTTTCTTTCCCCTTTCCCTTTTTCCCTTTTCCCTTCCTTTTGTTATTTCCCCCTTTTTCCCCCCACTCCCCTTCCCTTTCTCCATCCCCCCTCCCCTTTTCCCATTTTAATACTTGAAAGGTTAGATGTTTTATAAGTTAACCAAGTATGTGTAGGTTGACTTTAAGCCAAGTCTGATGAAAAGATTCAGGTGTTTCTCCTCTGCTCCCTTCTTCCCCTCTATTACCATAGGTTATTTTGTACCTCTTAGTGTAATGAGATTTACCCCATTCACTCCCCTCCCTCCTCCAGTCTCTTTTCTGTCCCCCTTTTTAAGGAGGTAGTTTTTTTTAGATCATTCTGTCATAGAAAATTCTGAGTGTCTGTCCCTTCTAATTCAGTATATTCTATTGAATAGAGTCAAAAGTCCTGAGAGTTATTAGGGTGTTTCTCCCAAGTGGGGTTAAAGTCAGTTATATCTCTTTAGATAGCAGTCTTATGGATAGGTCATGAATGTCCATCATTCCTGGCTAGGTATATTCTCTCTGTTAGAGTTACAATTCTCAAGATTTATGAGAATCTTTTCCCCCCCATACTGGGATATAACCAGTTTCAACTTACTGGATTGCATTTTTTTTTCCCTTTTACCACCACCATTTTTTTTTTTACCTTTTCATGTGTCTCTTCAACCTCTTGTTTGATGTCCAAATTTTCTGTTTAGCTCTGGTCTTTTCATCAGAAATTTTTGGAATTCTTCCATTTCGTTAAATATCCATCTTTTTCTCTGGAAGAGAAGGTTCAGCTTTGTGGGAAAGTAGATTCTTGGCTGCATTCCAAGCTCCCGTTCTCTTTGAAATATCTCTTTCCAAGCCCTTTGATACCTTAATGTTGATGCAGCCCGGTCCTGCATGATCCTTACTGTAGCTCCTTGATATTTAAATTGTTTCTTTCTGGCTGCTTGCAGGATTTTCTCTTTTATCTGATAGTTCTGGAGTTTGGCCACAACATTCCTTGGTGTTTTCATTTTAGGATCTTTTTCTGGTGGGGATCGATGTACTCTTTCAATAACTACTTTGCCCTCCGATTCCATGATATCAGGGCAGTTTTCCATCACTAGATCCTGTAATATTAAGTCCAGGCTTTTTTTCTCTTCAATATTTTCAGGAAGTCCTATAATTTTCAGGTTGCCCCTCCTCGATCTATTCTCGAGGTCAGTGGTTTTGTTGATGAGGTATTTTACATTTGCTTCTATTTTTTCTATTTTTTGATTTTGTTTAACTGACTCTTGCTGTCTCATGGAGTCATTAGTTTCTGTAGACTCCATTCTTTTTTGGGGGGAGGAGTTTTCTTCATTAACCTTTTGCAACTCCTTTTCCAATTGGTCGATTCTACTTTAGAAAGAGCTTTCCATTTGACCAATTGATGTTTTGAGAGAATTAATTTCTTTTTGCATTTGCCCATTTGAAGATCTGAGAGATTTATTCTCATTTTGTATTTGTCCAATTGTACTTTCTAAGGTTTTGTTTTCTTGTTGCAAGGTATTAATTGTCTGTCCCAAATTTTCCAGTTGATTTTTAAACTCCTTCCTTATTTCTTCAAGGAAGTCTTTCTGTGCTGAAGAGCAGATTGTATTCTCCTCAGAGGTTCCAGGTCTCTCTGAGTTAGGGTCTTGCCCTTCCAATAATTTTTCTATGGATCCACCTTTCTGCTGACCCTTCTTCATTTTGCTAAGACCTGAGTTGGGGAGGGGCTGGTTCCCGGGGCTTGGTATCGCTAAAGGCTTTACTCACTGAGTGCGGTTTCTCTGGCTGGCCAGTAGGAGGTGCTGGTTGCTTTCTCTGGAGTGTCTGTGATCTTGGTTGAGGACTTCTCCCTTTCCTTGAAGGGAGGAGTTAAAGTTATTGAATTCTTTTGCCTTCAATCAATGGTGGGCTTTACCCTGGTCTGAGGTCATTCCTCAGCTGGGCTGGTTCTTCTGCTCACACACCTGGGCCTAAGGCAGAAGTAGTTTGCATTTGTTTGTAAGGGAAGAAGTCTGAGTTGTAATAGGACTCAGACCAGAGGGGCGCAGGGATGGTGTCCCAAGCCTTCTTGCTCCAGAACTTTCCCCCCAGCCCTGTGTGGGATCTCCCGGGGGACAGCTCCAACACCAGCACCTCCGTTCTCCCACTGATTCATGCCCCTTGAGTCCAGCCCCACAGCTGATCCAGAAGGTCCAGCTCTTGGACCCTCAGACTCCTGGTTCCAATTCAGCTGCTAATCTCACTTATTGGAGCTGATCCTCCCTCTGAGCCCTGACTCACCTGCCCAAATTTGGCCAAAGCTGCTGCCGGAGACAGATCCTGAGATAGATGTTCTTTCTCCTGGCTTTTCTATCTGGATTTTGTGGGTCGGATTTCTTCTAATAGGTTTGTTTCATGTGATAGATGGGGAAGAGATCAGGAGACTTTAGAACTGTGCCTGTCTTCTCTCCACCATCTTGGATGGAAGTCCACCGAACTCGATAGTTCTTTATAATAGCTTTTTTAATGGCCACCAAAGTGTGTGGAACCTTTTGCAGTTACAATTAGGTCCAGTTTCTGATTTTATATCTTTCTTTCAAATATACATATATGACAATGTATAGTACAAGGAGGTGATGCTGTTCGTCCTTTGTTTTGAAGAGGATCAGTCACATCACAGGTGATATCTTGACATGCACATGAATTGGATTTAAGTAAGGCAGAGTTGTACAAAATGGTCAACTTCATTTTCTCTTACAGAGTCATCAAAATCCAGTGGCAAGACAAAAATCAAGATAACTGGTGATGGCCCTAGATGCAATGGGTGACCTTGGCAACTTCAATGTCTCACCAAACTCTAAGCATGCCACAGTACCTGCTTCATCCACCTTCATAGCCCTTAGAACAAATTATTTTCAATTGTCCATTCCATTGGGGGAAGTTTTTAGATGTTTGGAGTGATTATCCCCTAACTTGCCAACACTTAACCTGATTTAATCTGTTTGCAAAGATGATTTTACTAAGGTGTGGCTATTGCACATTCTATAGCTTCTGGAAACCACAGGTGAGAGTTGGATGACTGGTTGGAGTCAGCCTTGAAAAAGTCTCAACAAGTCATTACCCCAAAAGTGATATCCTTCTGAACATCTCGTGCACTCTAAGGTGGTAGCCCAAAGGGGAAATCAATCTCTGTGTTGGCCACATCATATCTAGTGAACAAGTCTTGGGGCTTCATTTGGGGAAGGACTTTGATAAATTGGAGGAAGTCTAAAAGAAGTGTTGGGGACTAGAGACTTTGCTATTTGAAACTCACTTGAAGGACATGGGACTGGTTAGTTTGGAGAAGAAGACTTTTATGGATAGACAGGACCACAGACCTAGAACTGAAAAGGACCTTTGCAAACAACCACAATACATCACAGATGAGGAAACTGGAGCCCAATAGTCAAAATATCACCCAGGATCTCTGACTCCAAATCTAGCAGTTTTCGCTTTGAACCATGACCTCCAAGTCTATGAGGGACTATCATGGGGTAGAATAGTCAGACTTGACTCATTTTGTTCAATAGCACAATCCCAGGAACAAGAATTGAAAGTTGTTCAAAGGTGCCATTGATGCTCTTGGGAGCTTGGGTTTTTCATCCATCTTCTAGGAGAGGCTGTTAAACAACCTCTGGGTTTTACATGGCATATGAGCTTCATTGGCATTCATTGAATTCTTGTAATATTGGAAGATTTCTGCTTGGGTAAGGATTACACCAAATGAAATCCCTCCCAACTCTGAGATTCTGTCTTGTGGGGATATCTAGCTTCTGGACATAACTGTTGTTGAGCAGTAAGACTAAATAGCCATTTAACATAATTTTGTTATTTTGCTTTATATTTTAAATATCTCACCTTATTTCTATTATGGTCTTTTAATTTTTATATCACATTTCTGAAAATATCTCTCCCTCTGCCTCTTATTCAGCAATCTATCCTTTATAATATTTTTTTAAAAGTTCTAAAAGAAGCAGTTCAACAAAACTAATCAACAGACTAACGATGTACTATTATAGAGACAATATTCTATACCCACAGTTCCCCACCTCTGCAATACAGGCAGGGAAGAATCTCTTCCCTGGGGACAAGTTTAACTACCATTCCAAACTATCATAGTTATCATTCAAATGATCAAAAAACATTTTTAAAAATAATAAATGAGTATTTCTTTTCTTTGTCAGTATAAAGAACAGTATAGAAAAATGGTGATAATTGTCACATTTGGCCAAATAGATCTTTCACATGCACATCCAGATATTTTGTATCTAATCACATAGATAGCAATATATCCTTCCTACACAGAAATCAGTTACATATCTGATAAACATTTACAATCTAAAGGGAAATGGGTGAGATGGAACCATTCAGAGTAAAACTTGGATTTTTTACTCATCTCTCAAAATCTGAGCTTCAGGTCTCTATTTCTAGGGTCTTGACCCTAGGCCTTGTCTGTTACAGTTCACCTAGCCACTTCAACACTATTTTAAAGACATTACTGCTGGCACAAGGGGTCTCCTCTGGAGGTATAAATACAGGTACTTGTGCAATGCTGAATAATTTGGATTTCAGATTTGTTTTTAACAACAGCCTGGATGGCAATGTAGATGTTGGTACCATTTACCAGACTGAAGTCTTTTGGCTCAAACTCAAATAATTCCTGGGAGTTGGCTTTCTGAGGTATCAGGTCATTTGGAGAGCATCATCAAACTTATCCCTTAGGTCAAGGATACTTTCACTAATTTGTATAATGTACTATTGTGCTAAAATGAGGTAAAGCTACTTATAATATCTGAATAGAATTAATAAAGCTGAAGAATAAGAATAATCACAGAGATCAGAAAAATGTCTTTTTTCCATCCAAGGGATCAAATGGCAAGCTATATTTATAGTCTTATCTAGCATCCCATTTTAAGAATTGGTATGTTCATCCTTGACCGAATGATAAGTCTCAAGCAGATACATATGGCATAGATCTCCACAAGGACCATTCCTCCTGAGAGAGGGAAATGATACTTCTAATAAAATTTCTTAAGAGATTGAGTTATGGGATGTTTTGAAGTTACTTCTAAAGGGACTTACTTAGTTCTGTAGAACATTTCTTAGTCCTAAATCTACCTCTCCAACTACCAGGCTCTAAACTTTTATCTTCTCTGATAGGACCCGAAAGAGAAGCTTGAAGCTTTCTTTGAACTTTTTTTTATAATTACTTTAGTAAAATATCTCATAGTATAAAAGCATGAATTTCTGGGATTTGATTTTCTTTTTAACACCAACTTTTTCAGAGTCCAGGGAGATAGTGGGTTCCCTCTATGTCAAGAGTGTTCAAGAATGGTTGAATGGCCCCTTGTTGTGTATCTAATAGTGGGGATTGTTTAGGCATGAGTTGACCTAGACAGATTTGGAGTTCCCTTCCAGTAAAGAGTCTATGATCCTTGTGAATGCTTTCTCCTTTTTGTATGCTAATTATGTTTACTTAGGTGTCTTCTAGCTGTATCTCCCCAACAGAAAACAAGTTCCTTGAGGGCAGGGACTGTCTTTCTCCAGTTCTACTGCTTTGCTTTACACAGAGAAGGCATTTTGTAAACCAAACTTCACTTACCTCTTCCATAATCATAGTCATCCCGAGGAGCTGTCCATGTCAGATTAATGTGATCTCTTTCTATCTGAGCCTTCAGGTCAGTTATTTGACGTGGTGGGAATACATCTTTAATGGAATCACCTGGGATATTGTTTGCTACAAATGAACCTCTTGAGGCTGTTCTCCTGAAACACACTTGAAGGTCTTCAACATTAAATTCTGGTCTTGGTGGATTCATCTTGACTTCTCCTATATGGAAGAAGGCCTCAGGTCTTTAGGCACAATCACACATGCTTGCTGCATATTTTCATTATTTATAATTGTGGTTCTCCTAGACCACCCTCTTCTTTTGCTTTTTGCTTTTCATTAACACTGCCATCTCCTGATAATTTTAGGGACCAGGTTATGAGTCAAAGGCAAAGAAGAAAAGGAAGAAAGGAAATATCTCAGCTCTTTTTTCCAAAGACATTTCCTAAAAGATTTGCTAGAAATCACTAATTTGGAAAAGCTAGGCCATTTCCTCTGCCTATCTAATTAAATCTTTTGCATCTTTCATATCCTTTTTCTTAGTGTACTTCCTCATGGTGGCCATCCCTGTTTGCTCCAGCCTCAGGTGAACTGATTTCTCTTGTCTCTGAGGTCTGTAGTATTTACTGGCAATATTAGAAATATCAAACATGCTGCCTAACTCACTGAGAAGCAGGAGGGAGTGGGTTTATATTGCTTGGCTATATTGGAAAGAGCCAGGAGACATGAAAGGACATAATGATTTGAATTATTCTAATGTAGAATAGACTTCTGTAAATTGCCCCTTTACAGCTTGATTCTTCCTTTGGGGTTGAACAGAACAAGTCTAATCTCTCTTCCTTAGGAGGTCTGTTCAACTATTTGACAGACAAATCTTCTCTTCTCTGGGTTAAACAGTCCCACTGTCTTTAACAAATTCTGTAAGATATGAATAATCTTTAATTTGAGATCTGAGATATATCAAAATTCAATTTTATCCCCTTGCCCTAGACTCAAGACAGCACTGTATTTTTGTTATGGGAAATTTCCCAAGAAAATTATGAATAGGAAGTCAGCCAATTGGAAAAAGAGATCTAAAATCTTAAGAAGGAAAACAACTCCTTGAAAACTAGAATAGTCAAGGGGAATTGAATGATTTTATAAGATACCAAGAAATAATGAAACAAAATCAAAAGAATGAAAAAATGGAAAAGAACATGAAACATATCATTAGAAAAACAACCAGTCTGGAGAACAGATTGAAGAGAGACAATATAAGAATTGCTGGATACCTGAAAGGTAAATTTAAGAAAGATTACTATTTCAAGAAATTTTTAAGGGAAATTTCCCTGAAATTCTAGCAGAGGATAGAGTAGAAATTGGAAAAGTCTACCTCTCCTCACCTGAAAAATACAGCAAGTTTCTTACCATTTTCTGCCCAGTCTGGTATGTATAAGGCTCCATTCATTGGGGGTCTTGACCTTTGGGTGCTTGCTCCTCCCAGGGCTCTCAGTTTCAAGCTGTATCTACCATTTGTTTTATAAGCTGTGAAACACCTTGAGTAGACACCATCATTCTTGAAAGCATCAGCACCTTTGTGTAGAAATAGAGGAGTTAAAAATCATTGCCACAATAAATGAATATGTAAATACTCAAAAACACATTTGGACATTGGACTTGGACATATATACCACTTTTATATGCAAATAAATGTTTATAAAATTCTCTAGAGTTTTCAAAGTTTATTATAAACAGTATCTCACTGGAATCTCCCAACAATACTCTAAGGTAAATGATATAATGAGGTGTTCTAGAGGCAGCTTGTACTAGAGAGCTGATCATTCAATTTTCAGTGTAAAAATTTACACCTTGGAAATACCTATAAATTGTGGCTTGATTTATTTGGTTGAATGTCTAGATTTAAGATCATAATGGAGATTAAACATTAAAGTGTATTATATACTCATTTTTTTCCTCCAGAGAACTAATTCTTAAAAAGTTACCAGCACCTTACAGATGAAAGATGATATGTACTCATTAGACAAATGAGAATAGTGGAAATCAGATCAGTTAAGTGACTTTTTCACAAAGAACTAGTAAGTAAAAGAGGCAGGATTTGAATTCATGTCTATTCCCTCTCTTTATTCATATCCAAGCATTTAAATCTTGTCAGTTCTATCAATATAGTCTCTTGCACCAACCTCTTTTTTCTCTACCCCCACAGCCTCTACCCTAATTCAAGCATTTGAATAACACAATAACCTCCTCCTTGGTCTTCCTGCCTCCAGACTCTTCCCTCACCAGAACTCCTGAACCACAGATCTGAACATGTGATCTTAATATGCAAAACTCTTCAACTGCCTCTATTACCTCTACAAAAAGCCTGAATGTCCTTTAAATCCTTTCACAATCTGGCACTGAAATACTTTTATAGTATTTTTCCTATTACTCTCTTTCATGTGATCTCCCATCCTGTCAGACTGGTGGGCTAACTGTGCCCTGGACAGATTCTTCAATGTCTCCCTTCTCTGCCTTTTCTTAAGTGCCTCATTGGGTCTCCCATTTTTGGAATGTGCTCCTTGCTCATTTCTGATTCTTGGAATCCTTAGCTTCCTTCAGAGCATAGCTCAGGGTCCATCTGCTACACAAGGGCTCAAGATTGCTTTTACTTGTTAGTTCCTTCCCTGTCCTCTCCCACAACCAGAGTACTTTGAATTTATCTATCTCTGTACATATTGTATTCATTCCCTTTGAATGGAGGGTCCTTGAGGGCAGGGATTGCTTTGGAATATAATAAATCCCTCTAAGATCCTCACCTTTCATTAAGTAAATATCATATATAGTGAATATTACCCTTCTACATAGTCATAAACATTTCCAGGAAGAAAGGAGACATCATTTTTGAAACCCTGTCCATATAGCCCAATCTTTGGAGGGTACAAATTAGGAACAGAGACAAGGTAGTGCTAATATTTGGTCCATATGTGCATTGTCCTTCCTCCCAGGCATCATGGAAAAATTTGGGTGGCCCAGCTCTACAGCATTTCCCTATAGTCTAAGGACTTTGAATTTTATTTTTACCAAATGCTTTTAAATTTATTTTATCTGATTATAGTCTTCTACAGGACCATCTCTACTATGCTAAGAATTCACTCAACCACAGCCACTGAATTCCTTTGTGATCCATGGAGAGTCTTGATTGCTTGTTTGTTCTCAGGTTATTCACTTTCCCTGAGATTAAAAGGTTACCTGTCTTTGTTAGGTTATCAGGAGGCTATTTATGTTTCTAAGTGAACAATTATCCCAAACCTCAAGCCTGAAGTTGACATTCATTCCATTCAAGCTAGAAATGCATTAGTAAGGAGGAAGCAGACCCTGTCCTCAAGGAGATTATGTCTAACTTGGGAGATAAGTAGAAAAAAGCCCCAAAGATAAGTAGTGAAGGTTCCATACAAAGTGTGTGCAAGGTATATAGCAAGCAATTTGGTGGGGAGAAAATTAGAATAGAAAATAGCTATTTGGAGAAATCAGGAGATGGGAGCAAGGATTTCACTAAACAGAGGTGAGGAAAGGATAGATTCCTTATTCATGAAAGGGGGTAGGGAAGAAAACTTTTGCACAGGCCTAGAATTCCCTTCAAAGAAAATGAAGTCTGTTTTTCAGGGATCTTGAGTTAGAATGTCTATCCTTTAGTTGTGGAAACTGAGAACCAATGATACTTTTACTGACCAAGATCATACTGTTAATACATGTCAAAAAGAGTGCCCCGTACTCTTTCCATATTATCATGCTTTTTTCATTTTAATTTTTAAGGTTTCTCAAATATAAACATTATGAACCTGGCTCTTCTCTTTCAAGATGAAAGGTATTGATGATTTTCTGCCAAGAATGCTAATGAATATTTTAAACATTTTAAAGAAAATACTAGCAAGGAGATTACAAGAATATATCAAAAGATCAATTACTATGACCAAATGGAATTTATAGCAGGAATACAGAACTGGCTTAATATAAGGAAAACAAACATTCAGCACAACTGACCACATCAAAAAGAAAAACAGCAAAAATCATATGATTACCTCAAAATGCAGAAAAAAACCTTTAACAAAATACAATATTCATTCCTATTTAAAAAAACACTGGAATTATAGGAATAAATGAAGCTTTTCTCAAAATGATAAGTAATGTTGATCTAAAGCCATCAATAACTAATTATCTGTAATGGGGTTAAGCTAGTAGACTTCTCCATAAAACAAGGGGTGAAGTAAGGATTCCCATTATCTCTGCTGTTACTCAGTGTTGTACTAGAAATTCTAGCTAAACTGAAAGGAGAAGAAAGCAGAATACTAAATGAAGAAAAAATTATCACTCTTTGATAGTACACTTAGAGAAGTCTAGAGAATCTACAAAAATGTTATTGAAAAAATTAACAACTTCAGCAATGTAGCAGGATATTAAATAAACCCATGTGAATCCTCAGCATTTCTTATTATATTACCCACAAAGTCCAGCAGCAAGAGATAGAAAGAGAAATTCCATTAAAAAGTGCTGTAGACAGTAAGACATACTTAGGAATCTACCTACCAAGATGAACCCACGAACTTTATGGACACAATAACAAAACACTTTTCACACAAATAAAGTCAGACCTACACAATTAGAAAAATATGAATTGCTAATGGGTAGGCCAAGTCAATATAATAAAAATGACAGTTCTACCTAAATTTATTTACTTAATCAGTGGCAAATCAATGTAACCACCAAAAATTAGTTTATAGAAATAAAGAAAGTGATAACAATACTTATCTGGAAGAATAAAAGGTCATGGATATCACGCAATTCAATAAAGTAAAAATGAAGGAAGAACAATATGGTACTAGCTAAGAAATTGAGTGGAGAACCAGGGGAATAGCTTAGTAAAATAAGACATAGTAGTAAATGACTACAGTTACTTAGCATTTGATTAACCTAAAGAGGCTAGTTTCTGAGACAAAAACTCAACATTTGACAAAAAATTGTAGTGGAAACCTGAAAACATTTTGACAGAAACAAGATATAGACCAATAGCTTAAATCATAAGGCAAGAAGAGATCAAAATGGGTATGTGATTTAGACATAAAAGGCAATAGTATAAGCAAATTAGAGGAGTAAGGAAAATTTTACCTGTCAACCCTATGAATAAGGGGAAAATTTATAACCAAACAAAGGATAGAGAAGATCAAGAGCATTTAAATGGATAATTTTGATTATATATAATACACAAAACCAATGAAGCCAAGATTAGAAGGAAAGCAGAAAACTCAGAAAACTTATTTACAGCAAGTATCGCTGATAAAGGTTTCATTTCTCAAATATAGAGAGAACTGAATCAAATTTATAAGAATACAAATCAGTTGTCAATTGATAATCAAAGGATATGAATTCTTTTCATATCCTGCTTCAGATAAGGAAATTCAAGTTATGTGCAAATTAAAACAACTTTGAGGTACCATCTCACACCTATCATATCAATTGATATGATGGAAAAGGAAAATGACAAAGGTTGAAGGGGGGGTGTGGGAAAATTGGGATGCAAATGCATTGTAGGTAGAGTAGTGAACTGATCTAACCATTCTAGCAATTTGGAACCACAATCAAATGGGGATCAAACTGCATACCCCTTGATCCAGCAATACCACTAGTAGATCTATGTCCCAATGAGATCATAAAGACAGAAAAGGGTCTACATGTACAGAAATATTTGTAAAAGCTGCTTTCACAGGGAGAGCAAAGAATTGGAAATTGAGAGAATGCTTATCAACTGGGGAATGACTGAAGAAGTTTTGATATATGAATATAATGGAATACTATTAAAAATGAGGAGGCAGCTTTCAAAATTTTTTAAAAAGATTTCAAAGAATAGATACAAAGTGAAGTAAGCAAAAGCAGAAAATTGTATACAGTAACATCAACATTGTGTGATCACCAATGATTGACTTAACTCTTCTCTGCAATACAATTAGCCAAGGCAATTTCAAAACACACATGTTCGAAAAAGCTTTCCACATCCAGATGAGGAGAATGATAGAGTCTGAATGCATATCAAAGCATTAAAGATTTGTTTCATTTTTTTTCTATTTTGGAAAGTGTAATTTTTTGCAAACTCTTCTTTCACAACATGAAATATGGAAATAGGTTTTAGATGATTGCATAGATGTAACATATCAAATTATTTACTGTCTTGGGGAAACTTGAAGGTAAAGAGAGAGGGAAGGAAAAGTGTAGGAAAAAAGAATGTTAAAAATTGTTTTTATATATAATTGGAAAAAATACTATGGAAATAAAGAAAAAATATCATACTTCTTTCTTAAAAGAGAAAGAATCTGGAGGGTTGTGTAGGGGATGAGTTACCTGCACCATTATCCAGAAGTTCCAGAGTGATTGTTGTTCCATCAACTGATTCAATGAGCGCTGTTACAGTGGCTCCTATAATAGGCAGGGATCCTTGATGAACTTCTGCATAAACAACCATTGGACTAGGGAAGCTGCTGGTGTCTTTATTCATTTTAGAATCCACTGTAATGGGGAATATGGTGGGATTTGCAGCACGAGAGGATACTGTCAGGGTCAGAGTTTGTGCATTTGACTTAAGGCTGTAAGACCAACTTCCAACCTGAAAATTCCAGTAGAATTCATTAAAAACAAAACTGTTAAGACCTGTTCTACCTTCTTTCTCTGTCTTCCATTATCTATCTGAACACCTTATTTGATTTATACTAGGGAAGTTGAAGAAAACTATGTTATAGAGTGTGTATGATTTTCATTTTCTGTTAGTGTGACAGTCATTTTCAAACTAGTCTTTCCTATGAGTGCAGCATCTAAAAAAAAACTTTCTGTGTGATTCCAATTATTTTTGAAACCTTTGCTATGAAAAATGTGATCTGAAAGGCATTCTCCTGCCATAATCATTTCTCCTCGAAAGCAAGGCAAAGATTTTGGATACCAGAATATCTAGGTTTCTAAATTTTGGATGGGGTGATATGATGTCATAAGTATACTCACAGCAACAAGATATGGTTCCATAATTTCCTGGCCTGCCCTAGTAACCTTCCTTGTGTTCCAGCCCAATTTCTACTCTTTTGCTATCTGTTATAAGTTCCTTTGTTGTTACAGTACACTTTTTAAAGTAGTCAATTGTAGTCATGGAATAAGTGTAAGCATTTTAGTTTTAAAAACCCTATTGTCACTCAAGAATAGTTATAAAGTTATAATGCTAATATTAAAATCTTGACTCCATTTCCTGAAAAGTTTAAGCAAACTTCCCTATCCTTTTGGCTAGCATCCATTAGGAGATATGATGATCAATAGAGGAGACAGGTGTTATTGGTTATACAAATGTGAATGAATAATATTCCTGGCAAAAAAAGTCATTACAAAGCAGGGCTATAAGGAGATCCCTTATTTTTAACCTAAGGTAATACCCAAGTTCCATTCATTCACTCTCTCCCTCCCTCCCTTCTTTTTTCTCCTCAATCTCCCTACTGAATTAAATTCCTTCAGCTGTGACTGGGGAGAGAATTAACTCATGTAAACCAAGTTCTTGTGTTCAGTTCCTTGCTTTTTGAGTCAGCATCTCAGTA
The DNA here is from genome assembly GCF_037893015.1 of Macrotis lagotis. Lineage (NCBI taxonomy): Eukaryota > Metazoa > Chordata > Mammalia > Peramelemorphia > Peramelidae > Macrotis > Macrotis lagotis. The sequence goes on along the minus strand of NC_133659.1, from coordinate 42,661,616 downwards.
GAAAAGATAGACAATATTTTACTGGATAGAAAAACTATCTTGATATGACCAGAAAGGATGATGATCATTGTTGGAAGGGTTGTGGGAAATCTGGGATACTATTACACTGTTGGTGGAGCTGTGAACTCATCCAACCCTGCTGGAGAGCTATTTGGAACTATGCCCAAAGGGCAACAAAAATGTGCATACCCTTTGACCCAGCAATACCACTACTTGTTCTATATCCTGAAGAGATGAGGAAAATGGGTAAAAACATTACTTGTACAAAAATATTTATAGCAGCCCTGTTTGTAGTGGCAAAAAATTGGAAATCAAGCAAATGTGCTTCAATTGGGGAATGGCTTAGCAAACTGTGGTATATGTATGTCATGGAACACTATTGTTCCATTAGAAACGAGGAGGGATGGGATTTCAGGGAAGCCTGGAGGGATTTGCATGAACTGATGCTGAGTGAGATGAACAGAACCAGAAAAATACTGTACACCCTAACAGCAACATCGGGGAGATGATCAACCTTGAAGGACTTGCTCATTCCATCAGTGCAACAATTGGGAGCAATTTTGGGCTGTCTGCAAAGGAGAGTGCCATCTGTATCCAGATAAGGAGCCGTGGAGTTTGAACAAAGTTCAAGGACTATTCCCTTCAATTTAGAAAAACACAGCTATCTTATTGTCTGATCTTGTTAACTCTTAGACTTCTTGTCTCTCCTCTAAGGATATGATTTCTCTCTCATCACACTCAATTTGGATCAAGGTACAACATGGAAACAAAGTAAAGACTGACAGATTGCTTTCCGTGGAGGGCTGGGGGAAGGGAAGTAAGATTGGGGGGAAAATCGTAAAACTCAAATAATATCTTTAATAAAAATTAATTTAAAAAATACTCAAAAAATAGCACGTTTCAAAAAGAAAAAGAAAAACTATCTTGAACAAAAGCACAAAAATTTAGAGCAGTCATAGCCCACAAGGAGCTCACATCCTGATTGGGGGTGGAAACAAGTTAAAAATTAAAAAAAAGAAACTTCACATATAAGATACATATAGTACAAATGGAAGATAATCTCAGAGAAACTGTCAACAGATTCCAAATCCAGATTTATTTGCACAAAACCACCCTCTCAATGATGTGACCTGTGCTGTAGTCCTGTCTTATTCCTTCTGATGAACGCACTATCCTACTCATCTCAAAGGTTCCTCCAGACCTCTTCATCTCTCTTTAAACCTCCAAACCTCTTCCTCACTTCTTAATCTGAAAATCTTGCCTCATATTTCAATGAAAAACTGAGGCCATTCATCAAGAGCACCCTTCTCTCCCCCCACCACCTTCTTCTTCATGTCACATCTCCCAGATGCTTCTCACTCTCTTCTTCACCAGGTCTCTTATGAAGAGGCAGTCCTTCTTGCCAAAGTAATATCCTTCCCATGCACAAGTAATTCTTCTCCAGCATTTATCCCTTTCATCATTCTGAGACTCCAATTTATCTTCAATCTCCTTGTCTGTTTGATTCCTTGCATCATTGCCTGCTTCTCTACTCCAAACATCCCCATGTCTCACCCATTCTCAAAACACTTCATTTGATCTGTCCGTCCCCTCTAGCTATCATCCTATACCTCTTCTTCCTTTGGCAGTTCAGCTGCTTGAGAAGGCTGTCTACAATAGGTGCTGGTTTCTTCTCTTCCTCTAATTCTCTTCTTAATACTCTGCAGTATCATCATTCACATGAAACTTTTTACTCCAAGTTACTATAATGATCACCAATCTCTTGATTGCCAGTTATTATGATCTCCTAATCCTCAAACCTTCTGATCTCTCATTAACTAGTGACATTGCTGATCAGCCTCTTCTCCATGACACTTTCTTCTCCTTGATTCTCCATGATACTGCTCTCTCCTGCTTCTCCTACTGCTTGTCTGATCACTCTTCTAAGTCTCCTTTGCTGAATCTTCATCCGGATCCTGCCTGTTGATCAAGCATTACAGGACTTTGTCCTACGTCTTCTTGCCTTTTCTCTAGAATTATTTCTATTAGTGGTCTCTTTTGCTTCCGTGGATTGAACTGTTATTTTGTCTTTTAAAAAGTTACAAAAGGGGGCGGCTAGGTGGCAACACTTAATTACCTAGCCGTGTGGCCTTGGGCAAGCCACTTAACCCCATTGCCTTGAAAAAAAAATCTAAAAAAATGTTTAAAAAGGGGGGTGGCTAGGTGGCACAGTGGATAGAGCACTGGCCTTGGAGTCAGAAGTACCTGAGTTCAAATCCTGCCTCAGACACTTAATTACCTAGCCATGTAGCTTTGGGCAAGCCACTTAACCCCATTGCCTTGAAAAACCTAAAAAAGAAAAAGTTAAAAAGCCTGGACAGATAGTGGAAATGATTAGTCTAGAGACAATTAGTGGCACAGTAGAAATAGCCCAAGACTTGGAGTCAGAAAGACCTGAATTCAAATTTGACTTCCAAAACTTATTAATTATGTGATCCTGGGCAAGTCACCTAACCTCTTAATGGAGATACCAATAACTCCTATGTTCCCAAGTTTCTGTAAAGATTAAATGAAAAAATATTTGAAAATTCTTCTTGTCATGTAGTAGATGCTTAATATCCCTTTTATTTATATGATCAATCCCCCTTGATTCTAATGTCCCAGCTAGCACGATGCAGGGGAAAGAATGCTGGATGTAGTCAGGGGATTAAAATTCCTATCCTGTCACGGCCACTCATCTCCTTCATGACCTCGGGCAAGTTCATTTTCCTCAGTTTTTCCACCTATAAAATGTGATATATGGACTGGATGTCTCTGAGATTTCTTCCAACTTCATATATTTGATGTATGGTCAATGCAGGACTCATTCTAAATCTCTGAACCTAGAATGTGATGATCCTATATAATAGCATCATGGGACATGAGAAATTGAAACTTACCTGGATAGACCTTTGAGTGATCATTCCATTTCCTGAGGAGAGGGCACTGAAGGCATCAATGAGCCCATTGTTCTGAGCATTGTCTGTAGCAGCTGTCCGTAGACCCCCTAAAGTTGGATTACATTACCAAAAAGTTAAATTGGCACAGGAGAGTGATAAAGTAACAAATTTGCCAAAGGTAATTTTTTCATGACGTTTCACACTGGTTCATAAACTGCCGCCATTCTATAGCCTAATTCTAGGAGGTCAATGTGAAATGTTCAGTCTTATGGTATATAAACTATATATATATATATGATACAATAATTAAAGACTTTTTTATCTAAATTCTAGAACACAACCAAGTCTTGGGAAGAGATAAAAAAGACCAACAAGGAGCCAAATCAGTGGTCCAGAAATCGATGATCTAAACCACTTCATGGATTCCCTTCATAAATGAGCTTCTTAAATCCTCACTACTTCAAGAATCTATCTCTTCAACCAGGTTAGGACTCATTCTTCCAAAGATGACTATAGGCCCTTCATGCCTTAGTAGCTGTTTTAATGAATTTCTATGGACAGAAAAGCTCATTACTGATGGCAGTGCTGGTATTATTTTTTAACCATATGTTTACTCATAGCTCCTTGCACAGTGCCTTAAAGGTAGTGGGCTCTAAATGAATTTGTTCAAATTGAATTAGGTATTTTTGTCATGGTTTTGGTCACCTATAGATCTTAGAGAAAAACTCCAGAAGAGATTTACACAGAAATAATCTTCTAGATCTACTGAAGCAATGTATTCTCCAGGTTATTTTTCACCTGTCATTTCTGACAGCATCTCCACTTCTTTGGCTGTAGATGGTCCTAGAGCCACTGTGTGGATTTGTCTCACTTCATCGAAACATGTCTTCCCCATCCGTCAGAAGGACAATTTCTGCACCATCAGTTGAAGACTTCTTTCTAATTACCTGAAAGCACAGATTCATCCCAGGTGTTGGTAAGCAGGCCCAGTGGGTAACCCTGAGTGAGTGGAACTGGTCAGGAATGAAAGAAGAAAATAAAGGCGAGAAACCAGGAAATCCAGGAGGATCTTTCAGTCTTAAAGTTTTCAAATATGAAATGTGCAATTTTCAGAAACTCCACCCAAACCCCTTTTCTCTAATCCAGGAAAATTCATCACAGTTGATATTGCCCCTTGAAAGTAGAGCTATTCTGGTAGGAACCCATTGATATTCAATCCTAGTCAGGGCATGTGTTCTTTCTGACTCTAGAATAAAGGGGGGATGATGAGACAGTGCACAGATGAGCATCCACAATATGCAAGGAATTGTTTCTGATTCTTTTGTTATTACCGTGAGGGTTAAAGAGGAGTAAGCTTATGAACCTTAGAGGAGATATGATGAAAAATGCATGGCTCTGGAGTATGAGGCTCTGTGGGTCTCAGTTTCCTCATCACTAAAAGGAAGAGATTGATGGTCTCTGGGGTCTCTTCCTCTTATTCTATGCTTCTTTTGACTAAATCCTTTCACAATAAAGACTCTTCTCCTAGAGAAGTTTTGGGAAGCTATGATCCACTTTAAATTGCCAAACTGGTGACTTAGAAACAAAGGTTTGACCAATAGCACTCAATTCAGGGAATGTTATCCAGATCCTGGGGTAGGGACATCATCTGCTAAACCAAATGATAAATCTTAGGGAGTTGTCCAAGATCCTTTGATTTTCAATGACTTGTGAAAGGTCACAGTTAAAGAATTCTATTAGCATCATTTGAACTTGTATCTTTCTCAGTATCCTCACTGTGAAGCAATATTGACTTTCCAGAAAACATTGTATTCTAATATTCCAGTGGATCTGGAATTCCATTTAAGTGAGTATCCCCTCCAATGATGCCAGTCGCAACCCATCCATCCCTGCCCATCCTATATGAGGCAATTTCATAGGGCAGTGAATAGAGTGGGTCAGATCTTCCTGTTGTGAGGTCTTGGATAAGTCATTTAACCTCAGTCTCTGCTTCTTCATCTGTAAAGTGTAGATAATAATACCACCTACCTCACAGAGTTATTGGGAAAAATCTATGAGATAATAATTATAAAATGCTTATCACAGAGCCAAGCATATAGCAGGCACTTAAGAAATACTTAGTACCTAATCTACCTACATGACTGTCTATGTTCTTCTGTTCATCACAAGAGAGCCTTTCAATACACTGTGGAGACCTTCCTTGAGTCCTTGAGACACTGGGACAATACAAGTGGAGCACAAGGATTGCTACCCCTTAGCATATCTGTGTACCAGGGCATAGATCAGAGTAAAGATAGGCATTGCCTGAGACTTTCTATTCTGGAAATCACTTTATGTCTAGGATCTCATTTCAGCTTTTCCTTGGTATACTATGAGGTAGGTACTAGTACTTTAGGGACTATTGTTTCCATTTTACAAGTCAGGAAATTGAGGCTCATGTAGATTGAACAACTTGTCAGCAGTCACATGGTGTCAGCAGCAGGATGTGAGTTCAGATTTTCCAAACACTGAGACTAAAACTCTATTCGCTCATTGACTCTTGTGGGGAATTTGCCATAGAGAAAGAGTATATTTATTGAATGCAACCATTTATTTTCAGCAAAAGTGACCCCACTATAAATTTTACTATTGTTTGAAATCATTCCATGAAAAAACCTCAGACCTGAAGATTTTTATCTTACCAAAATCTCATTGTTTTACCACTTCATCATTTCAATCTCAGCCACTCCCCCAACACTAAACTTTTTTCTCTTAACCCTTAATCCCTCTGTGACTTTCCTGTCCAAAGCTCACCAGTCTCTTGCCTCGTTGCCCTTCCTGTTCTTCTCCGACACAAACTCTCATTATCTCTGCTCCCGCTCTGGAGCAATGGAGAACTGGTAAAACACTCTTAAAATAATTGTCTGGTCCCCCTAGGAGCCTACATCACATTCACTTCAGCCAGCCCTTTGATCTGCTTTTTGTATTACTCCTGATTCTCCAGCACATCCCTCACAACCTCTGTTCTGGTCATTCTCCTAACTCTTTGAGACCCAGCTTCTCATCCATAACTCTCAAAACCCAGCACACGACATCAGCTCCTACTTTGCTGAAAAAAATCAAAGCCATTCTGCATGTTTTCTGATCTCTCCCTTATTTCATTCCTCCTGTATCAGGAGAAGCAACAGAGCTCAACCACCAAAGTGCCAACTCTCCACATGAACCTTGCTCCCTTCCCTTCCTATTCCTCCAGGACCATTTTCCATTGACCTCCTTGCTTTCCCTCTCACACATCTCTAGTGTCCCCCTCCACTAATTTCTTCTTTCTCTCCTACAAACATGCCATACAAGTAAACTTGACCTTGAGTATAGGCCCAGGTACTCACTCTCTCTCTCTCTCTCTCTCTCTCTCTCTCTCTCTCTCTCTCTCTCTCTCTCTCTCTCTCTCTCTCTCTCTCTCTCTCTCTCTCTCTCTCTCTCTCCTTCCCTCTTCACTGTTAAACTTCACTTCTATGCCACTCAGGTTCCTCCAATCTGGTTTCTTTCTGTTCTTCCCCTTTGGAACTTGTATCTACAAGATTAGCCATGACCTCTCAGTCCTTATCCTGCCTAACCTTTACCCCTTTCTTCTTATAAACAAGTTCCTTACTACACAGCTGAGCGCTAGACTTTGCATACAGGTACCATTCATGGCATTTCCAATTCCCACCCACCAACTTGTCATTTATTTCTTTCATTTTCCTCTTTGGTAAAGGGAGACAGGTGGACAGCATAATCAATAGGATAATTCTATAATTTTTTCCCATTAAGATCAGCGATCTTTAGACAGTATTGGTCCTCAAAATGTGGAAAGCCTTCGATCCTTGGAGCCAACAATCACTTCATCACTCTTTGGCTGTGCTATCACATCCCCCAACTGGATGACTAATAACTCATTGGCTCAATGTGTTTAATAAAGCAACAGACCCAGAAATGTCTGTCTTTGTCGAATGGGGCCAAGATTCAAGATCACTGCACCTGGTTGCTCTGGATGTTTCTGCTGCATATCTTGCCCCTTCATATAGATCCTACCCAAGGCATTTCTCAATAGTTTTATAATTGCACAGTCATGATAGGTTAGAGTATTAGAGATTTAGTGTGAGAAGGAACTTCAGAGGTCTTCAACTCTACTCCATTCATTCTACAAATGAAAAAACTGAAGCCAACAAATATTAAGTGTCCTACCTGGGGTGATAAAGCTACTTACTTTCTGAGGAAGAATTTGTACTTGACTCTTTCTGACTCCAAGTTGACTGTTTGATTCATCCATCTCTTTTGTTGCCACTCAGGAGGGACTTGAACCCAGGTCTTCTTAACTCTAAAGTTGGCTTCCTTCCTTCCATACACAAAGTGCTTAATATTTGTTGATCTTAATATTAATTAGGATTTTGCCATATCACCATTTGTTGATATTCTTTCCCCATCACTTTTTTGTTGTTTTTTTATTTTAGTTTTTTGCAAGACAATGGGGTTAAGTGACTTGCCCAAGGTCACACAACTAGGTAATTATTAAGTGTCTGAGGCTGCATTTGAACTCAGATCCTCCTGATTCCAGGGCCAGTGCTCTATTCACTGTGCCACCTAGTTGCCTCATACATTCATTTTTTTAGAGACATAAAATTTATTCTTTTTTTTTTAGATTTTTCAAGGCAATGGGGTTAAGTGGCTTGCCCAAGGCCACACAGCTAGGTAATTATTAAGTGTCTGAGACCAGATTTGAACCCAGGTACTCCTGACTCCAAGGCCTGTGCTCTATTCACTGTGCCACCTAGCCGCCCATCAAATTTATGCTTGACAGTATGTATGTGAGGAATCTTCAGAATAGAAATTCACTTTTAAAGTATTCACTACAATAGAGACAATATAGGGGAGATTATTTCACTGTAAATGCTGATTTGAGTCCAGAGCAGATAGATGTTCCTCCTGAAGCAACACCAGGTAACCTTGTAATAAGGGTGTTCCTTTGAGCATCAGTCTCTATCTGTATCAGGTCACTTTGAACAGAGGCTACACTGTCAAATGTGACCATCCCAGCCCAGGATCCCTTTTCAATAATCTGAATCAGGAAGAGTTTGGAGGCTTGATTCAATCATTTTAGTCGGTCCTCATTCTGAATGGAAAACATAAATCAAATTGGTAAATGGTGATTTTCAAGCAAGAAATGACTAAGCCCATACATGTGACTCTAGGGGCTCTAGGTACATTGTTGGATGCTCTGAGTTCTCCAAGACTAGGACAGCAGAATCTAAGCTCTAGAGTGTGGTAGCTTAGGAAGGATTTAAGGAAGGGCTTGGATAAGCTGTATATTTGCTATCTGAAGATGAGGTCACATATCACCAGGTGACCATAGGGGCATGGATGCTTCAGCCACAGTAGTTCTCAGAGTTTAAGTGGTGCAATGGACTGTCTTTGAATTGGTTGTTAACAAATTAGGAGATTCTCAGTGCATTGAAAAATGGAATTGTAGTGTTAATAATATTAATAAGTGGTATTGTACTTCTATGAAATTATTTCATATTTTAATTTGAGCCACATCACTGGGAATGAGCTACTATAGAAAATGGATTAGATTGTGATTTCACTGGTTTAGGGGACTCCTAAATAAAGAAATTCTCTCTAGCAAGGCAGGTTGGATTGTCTAAACAGTACATGTCAGATGTGAGAACTGAAACCAGGTGTTCTGAACTCAAAGGTCAGCTATTCATTCTCTATTATCACATTGTCTCTTAATGAATTCTTTTTGACCAAATAACAAATCAAATTGTGTTCTAGGGCTTCTAAACCAGTGGAAAACAGTGGCATAGAATACGGAGTACCCACATTAATGAAATCATTTAAGGACCTTTTTCTGGTTCTTTAATGTATGGAATCCAGGCTAAACTTTTAGGTAAGATATGCAATGCCTTTGCACAATCAACAAAAAAGAAGGAAAATATGAAGTCATACAAAATGGACTGGTTAGTTTTGCTAACGGACACTGCAGATGTTCATGGACTAGGAAACTAGCTGTCGAACAAATTCTTAATTTAGTCATTCTTTGATAATCAAAAGGTCATCTTGATTCAGGGAAACATTGGTCATGAATCTTTGTTGGAGAAAGAGGAGGGGAGAAAATATGAGTATGAGGACTTAAAGGGGAAACATGGTGAAAGGTGCATGATTCCCTGCTTCCTAATTTCTTTTAAACCCTGAGATCAATGTAATGTCTAACAAGTACAAGATTCTATGGGTTCACCATATGATGTAAACACTCCCCCCAGCCTCCAGGAGAATGGGGCAGGTTTGGCTTACAGCCATGCTTCCAGATTTATCCAGAACTAAGCACAAGATCCTTTCTCTAATTTGCTTCAATGAGAAGGTGGGCTTGGGTGGTTGTGCTGCTGTCATGGGAGTGGATGTCTTGTAGTCATCAGAATCTTTGATCACTTCCCATGTGCTCCTGAGGTTGCACTTCTTGTTTTGAGAATTTGGAGCCTCTTTGTTATGGTTATTTTCTGTACAAAATTCAACCACCTGAAAAGTGAAACGGCATGATAAATGTGAAAACTATAATACAGGGTTAACTAACTTGTATCTATGAACTAGGTTTTGAAAAGACATTTTTATACTTTTAAAATATAATTGGTTTTGCTTGTCCTTCTGAGTATTTTATTTTATGCAGTTCAGACTTGATCATGTGAAGGGGTCCAAAGACTTCATCAGAGCACTGAGGGGTCTATGACACAAAAAAGGGTAAAAATACCTACTATGAGGCATAAATAGAACAAATCAAACTAACAAGCTAATGATGATTTAGGGCAGGGGATAACCCATTTGAAAAATTCTTCAATATTACTAGGATTCTAGTTCTGCTCTTTCTACTGTCTTGACTAAGTCATTTAATTTTAGTTGTCACTGTAGAAGGAACAATGTCAAATGGGAAAGGAGATAAAGACTGTGAAGAAACTTTGACATGTCACTTTGTAAAGATGGGTTGAAGGAATGGGGGGAATCCCAGCCTGAAGAAGAGAAGTCTCAACAGGAGCAGGATAGCCTTATACAAATATGTTATGTTCTATAAATGGAAAAGATATTAGACTTGTGCTTGACCCTGGCTAGATGAGATGTGTGGGGTGTTTTGTGTGTGTGTGTGTGTGTGTGTGTGTGTGTGTGTGTTTGTCTTTGTGTATCTGTGTGGGGGGAGTATGCTCAGAATTAGGATCAGTGTCTGCAAGTTACAGAAAAATCAGATTTTTAGCTCCATGTAAAGAGAAACTTACCAAGAGTTAAAGCCTTCCAGAAATAGAATGAGCTACATCCCAGAAGCAATAAGCAGCTCATTACTTGATGGAGGGCTCTGCCCCATTACTGGGCATCTTCAACTGAATAAGCCAATTGAAGGTTATGGAAGAAATTCAAACTATAGTCAAATGTGGGGTAGGACCACATTTGAGCTTTCTCATAGCTAAATTTTATATTTTTATTTTCACATTTGCTGAGCACTCTTGGAGGTTTCATGTACTTGATCATTGCCATGAAGAATCATTAGATTGGCAGCAAGTGAGATAACTTTGGACCTTGTTAGGGGGTGAGTTAATCTAACAGGGATGTGCACAGGTACCCTTAGTGAAACAGAACTCCATCTGCACAGTAGAGCTGCCTCTCTTTTCTGGCTCCCCAAATCACATAGAAATGGGGTCTTCTGCCAGCACCATAGACCCCATTTAGTTCAGTCTCATAGAGGCCACGGTGCTTAAAGAGAATGGACAGCCCTATATTAGATGTAGTGAGGAAGCAAGGAAGTGCCATATGGAAGCATAGGTAATATATTTATCGGATGTTCAATTGAGTCAGAATTGGATGGAAAGACTGATACATGGGATAACAGAACTAGGTCGAAAAGCTCTCAGCAGGCCTCTAGTATTAGTCAGTTGAAAAACATTTATCAAACACTTATTATAAGCCAGATCAGAAAAAGAACTAATTGAACTACAATCCCATTAAAGAGTAGCTGCTTGATTAATGTTTCTTGAATTGAGTTGGATCGAATTAAATTGAATTAAAATAACTCAAATCAATAGATTATGTAGAATAGTGGGTCCATAGTCAGGAAAAAGTGAACTCAAATCCTATCTCAGATACTTAGTAATGACCTTGGAAAAATCACTTATCTTCTGTCAGTCTGTTTCCTCATCCATAAAATGGGGATAATAATAGGACCTACCTATTGGAGGATAAAAATGACATAATATTTGTAAAGGGCTTTGGAGATTCTAAAGCACTGTATAAATCTATTATAATCATTAAACAACTAGGCTGCAACTTTTATCATTCCCTAAGGATAGGATTAAAAATGATAGAATTAGGGCAGCTTGGTAGGTGGTGCAGTGGATAGAGCACTGACCCTGAGAACCTGAGTTCAAATTTGACTTCAAACAACAATTACTTAGGTGTATGACCTTGGGCAAGTCATTTGACCCCATTGTCTTGCAAAAAAAAACCCAAATAATAAAATAACTCCTGAACATTTTACCCACAAATATTTTTGCAGTTTCATTGTGTCTCTGTGCACCAGTTGTACCTTGTTATATTTGGGTCTTCTCATGATCTTATTGACTGATCTGTGCATGTTATCTCATTCTCTCTAGATCAAATTCAGTTTTACATAAAACTGGTTCCTCAGTGATGAAAAATTTCCCTAAAGCCAAATTATTGTTCTTTTTTCTTTCAAGTCACCTATGGAATTTGCTGGGTTTCATTCATATTTAACACCAAGACAGATAATCAGGTCACATTTACTTCTTAAAAGCATGAAAGATGTTAAAAAAGGAATACTGTTTCTGGATGATTTTTTGAGAGATATTTTAGATTGAGAGGCCAATTCAGGTAGGCACCTTCTACCTTTCTGAAAGCTTAACTTTTTTGTATTGTTCAACCAATCAATTGTACCCAATTCTTCATGATCAATTGGACCACAGATTGGCCAGGCCCTTGAAGTTTATCCAAGGTCATCTTTGTTTTTTCCATAGAACTATATATCTCATCATCTGCCAACCTCTTTTCCTTTTGCCTTCAATCTTTCTCAACATCAGGTCTTTTACAATTAGCCCCATCTTTTTAGTGGCCAGAGTATTTTAACTTCAGCTTCAGTATTTGACCTTCTAGTGAATAGCCTGAATTAATTTCTTTAAGTATTGAGTGATTTGATCTCATTGCTGTCCAAAAGACTCTCAAAAGTTCTTTAGCATCACAGTTCAAAAGCTTTGATTCTATGATGCTCAGTTTTCCTTATAGTCCAACTCTCATAGCCATACTTTCTACTGAAAAAACCATATTATTAACTATATTGACTTTTTTCAGTGAGGTGATATCTCCGCTTTTTAATATGTTGTCCTGATTTGCCATAGCTTTCCTTCCAAGGAGGAAAGAATCTTTTAGTTTCTTGACTTCAGTCACATCTCCAATGATCTTTGAATTTAAGAATATTAAAATCTGACATGTTTCACTTTCTTCTTTCTCTATTTACCAGGATGTGATGGCACCAGATGCCAGGAATCTTAGTACACACACACACACACACACACACACACACACACAAACATATATATATATATATATATATATATATATGTATATGTATATATAGCATTGTCAGCTTTTATATTTTCTTCCTTCATCCTTATCAAGACTCCTTAATTCTCTTCTGCCATCAGAATAATACCATATACATATCTGAGATTGTCGATATTTCTCCTGTCAAACTCAATTCTGATGTTTGATTTATCCAGCCAAACCTTTCACATGATGTACTTTCCTTTACATTAAATAAACAGGGTCATAATATACAGACTTGTGGTACTCCTTTTCCAATCTTAAACCTATCAGTTGCTCCATGTTTGCGACTAACTTGCTTCTGACCTACACACATGTAGGTAAGGAAACTGAGGCTGACAGAAGATAAGTTCTTGACCCATAGACAAGTTAGATGATGTGATATGCCCATTTCTTGAGAACTTGTCACATTCTGCTGTGATTCTCACAGTCAAAAGTTTTAGGATAGTCAATGAAACAGAAGGAGGTGTTTTTCTAAACTCCTTTGCTTTCTCCATAATCCAAGCAAATGTTGGCAATTTGATCTCTAGTTCCTCTACCTTTCAAAGACCATCCTGTTCTTCTTATAATTCTCAATTTGCATATTGCTGAAGCCTAGTTTGACATATCTTAAGTATAATCTTGCTAGTATGTGAAATAAAGTCAACTATTCTATAATTTGAGCACTCCTTGGCATTGCCGTTCTTTAGAATTCAGATGTGAATTAATCTTTATTCAACCCAGTGATCACCATTGTTTTCAAAAATTTGCTGGTATATTGAGTGCAGCACTTTAACAGCTTTTAGGATTTTAAATAGAATTCTATCATCTCCATTATTAGCTTTATTGTTGGTTATACTTCTGAAAGCTCACTTGACTTCATTCTCCAGGATTTTTGGCTCTAGATCAGTAACCACACTATTTGAGGTTATTGGTAATATTAAGAACTTCCTTCTATAGTTCTTTTTTGTATTCTTGTCACTTCTTAATCTCTACTGCTTCTATTAAATTTGTACTATATTTGTTTTATCATGCCCATTTTTGTATAAAATGTTCCCTTTATAGCTCCAATTTGTATGAAGAGATCTCTTGTCTTTCCCATTCAATTGTTTCCTTCTATTTCTTTGTATTGTTCATTTAAGAAAGTCTTATTTCTCCTTGGTATTATCTGGAATTCTGAATTTAGTTGGCAATACCTTTCCCCTTTCCTTCTTTCCTCAGTTTTTTGTAAAGCCTCATCAGACAGCCAGAAAGTCAAAGGCTTAGCTTAATGTGTCTCCCCAGCCCCCCAAATTAGAAGACTGCTTCTTTCAGTCAGTCAATAAGCATTTGGCCATTGAACCAAAATGCTGAAATGACTGAGATTTAAAAACCTGCTCTAAACTTATGAATATGCATTAATAGGTTTCAAAAGGCTAGAAACATTGTATAATAATAACAATAAAGTTATAAGATAATGTTTAACAAAAGGATAAACATTCAAAAAGAGCTATTGAGATCCAAGACAGTTACAAAGGATTTATGAAGAAAAATGCTATTCACCTCCAGAGAAAAAACTAATAGAGTCTGAATGCAGACCAAGGAATCCTTTCTTTTAAAACTTTCTTTATTGGGTTTTCTTTTGCAACATGGCTAATAAATATTTTTGCAAAGCTACACATATGTAGTCTATAGCAATTGTTTGTCTTCTCAAAGAAGGAGAGGGAGGCAATAATGAACTCAAATTTGTTTAAAATGAATGTTAAAAATTGCTTTTATATGAATTGGGAGAAAAAAAAGATATTGAGGCTATTCTGATCTAAAACCCAAGAATATATTCCCCCTAAAAGTTCAAATTTACTTATTTATTTTAAGGATTGAAGAGGTATTTAATTTCAAGATCTTAAGAGAATGGCCAAAGTGTAAGGGGAGTACAGAGAAGGGGAGGGGGACAGTAGAGGTTTGGACCTGTAATGGTGGTATTATCCTGTATTCTCCTGATTTTGTATCCTCAGTCTTTCCTTTTAGAGACATCATGGCTTATGAGGGGCTACAAAGCCCAAGGGTCCTTCCTCAGGACACCTGGACAGATGTTTTGATAGAGCATGTCATAGAAAGAGCCCTGAGCTAGCAATGGGACCAGGCACCTCTCACTTCATCTCTCCAAGTCTCCATTTCCTCATGAATGAAGTTAAAATGAAGGTTATAGCAAATGAGGTTATTCTAACATCAAATAAGAAGGGAGAGGCAAAATATCTTGTAAACCTTAACACTAAATAAATTCCAGTTCTTTGGGCTAGAACCTGCCCTGTTTCTTCTGTTTGCAAACTTCAGAATCAATGATCCAAATACTTACAGAATCAATGCTTTGCATGAACATGATGGAGGCTTTTGCTTTCTGACCTTGGTCAGGTAAGAAAAAACAATCTTTATGATACATTCCTGTTGAATCTTTTGTGCATGATCTGATTGAACAGATGCCACCCGAACAAAATTTCATCCTATTTTGACCAGTGATTTCTTCAGAACATCTGCAAACATATTAGGATTAGATTTTAAGAATACTGATTCATTTAAAACCACCTCAATTACACTAATTATTTCTTAATCACAGAGGGGGGTATGTATCAAGCATCCTATTTAGGCAGCAAAGGGTCAGACAACCAAAAAGAACCATTTCCATTTGGCAGAGAACTCCTGGTGGGAACTTCAGGTGGCTCCTTGGAATATCCTGATGCTAGCCTGATGTAGGGAGCACCACTGAGGTCCCTGACTGTGCTGCTCACAAGGATGGGCTCTGGGTTTTTGCTTGCAGAATCACAGACCCAGATCTGGCAGAGAATTTAAAGATTCTCTAGTCTAGATGTTCTTAACCTGGGGGTGGAGGGAGAGCTGAGTGCATTTGTTTTTTAAATATTTTTAAATATTTTGACAACTATTTTTCAATATAACTGGTTTCTTCTGCAATATCTTTTTATTTTTTTGCATTTAAAACATTCTTATAAAAAGAGGTTCAAAGACTTTTATCAGTCTCCCCCAGGAATCTATAGCACAATAAAAGATTGACCCCTTTTCTAGTCCAAACCTTTCATTTTACAGAGAGAATGGAATCTCAGAAAGGTGTGGGATCTGCTCAAAGGCACACCAAAACCAGGTTTGAACCCATTTTTCCCATCTCCAAATCCATTGCTTTTTCTTCAAGTGTGATCCAGGAATCCCAAAGAATACCCAAGACACTTTCTAGATCACTGTGAGGTCAAAACTATTTTCATAATAATGCTAAGATGTTTTAATTCCTAATATGGTCTGTGTTGAGAGATGAAATCTATAGAAACAAAAGTTCTTATGGTAGGGAAATCCTCCATAATTTATGAGTGCAAAAGATCATGAGATTCTGGGGGTGAATCAGTTGTTAAATTTTCATCAGTGCTTGATTTAATATTTTGTTAATTGTCCATACTTAAGAAAATGATGGAGAAATGTGAATAAAGCAAATTAAACTTCAAAATGTGTCCTGTGTTCATATTTTTTTTACAGAGTCATAGCTCTGTTGTTCAGCTAGAAATATTTGAAACATTCTACACTATGCTGCCTCTAAGAGGTATAACAATGTCACCACTATTCTATTGCCTTTTAATTCATTTTTATAATAGTGACACCACTGCACCATCTGGCTGCCTAAAGAGGAGGGGAAAGGTTTCTGTAATACTATAGATAGAGGTATAGTAGTGACAAGTTATATTTCCCACTCTGTTTCAGACAGCATAGATGTAGACAAGGCTGCTGAAATCTGTTAGAATTGATATCTTTCTTATGATAGGGACCAAAAACCCCAAGAAAATAAAGACTAACTCTTGTCTTCCTCCAAAGATGCTTGTTAAACCCATCTCTATTTTAGATCCTTAAGTTAAAATATCAGTAATGTAATCTCCTAAGAGCTCTGCTGGTAGTGTTATAGCACTTGATTTCTGAGGTTAGTCTGACATCTGGTGGGTAATAAAGATACTCCAGTCCACCCAGAAATGTCCTTTTCAAAATGTCCTTTATTTTTAAAAATGTTTCTTTTATTTCCCAGTTTATATTTCATTTGAAGAAATAACTAGAATCATACTTCTTGTGACAACAAATAGTTTAAGCATATTGGATAATTATCTAATATCATCATTTGCCTGTTATAATCCAGGTGACTGATAACTATAAACTATAAAACTATATACATATATATATATATATAACTATAAAAAGAGGTGGTGATGATGATGATGATGATGATAATGATGACGATGATGGTGATGATGGTGATGATGATGATGATGATGATGATGGTGATGATGGTGATGATGATGATGTTTGTCCTTTCTGGGAAAAGACCATGACAAAAAGGATGCCATGACAAGTAAGTGAAAAGGGTTTGAATGTCACCAACCTCATTTTCTCCTCCAGAATCATCTGGATCTACTGGTCAGGTATGAATCAGGACAAGTGGAGATGGCCCTGGGTGAGAGGCAGTTAGGGTTAAATGACTTACCCAAGGTCACAGCTAGTAAGTGGCAAGTGTCTGAGATTTGAACTCAGGTTCTCTTAACAACACAGTTGGTGCACTATCCACTGTACCATCTTGCTGCCTAAAGAGGAGATAAAAGGTATAAGTATTCTTTCCCAGAATTCTATACTGCAATAATTGTGAAAAGCAGTGGACATGAACAAAGAACTCCTAGAATGTCTCTAGTCTGCAGACATGAAGTAAGACTATCAAATTCAAAAATTTCAAAGACAAAAATTTATTCCTTACATCATAAATCACCCAGATATAAAATATCATATGAAAATCCAAGTTTTCCCTTACTAACTAATTTGGACTGAACAACAGTACAGGGCTTACTGTAAATCTTATTGCAAGTTCATCTGTAAGTCTGTTTATAGTAAGGTAGAGGATTGCCCCTCCTCCTTATGCTACCTAATATAGTCCCTGAAAGCCCAGACCTGGATCAAAAGTGTTAATGAAGTGTTAAGTTAACCACAAAGGTATCCCTTACCAACTGATGTGGAAAGTTTCTCTGGTTGAATCTTAGTTGGTTAATGTTTTTTTGTTATCAAAGATCAAAAGGACAGCCCCCTCTCTGATGAGGGCACTCCATGCTGAGTGTTCCTGAGCCAGTGTCTCCCATGCTGTACAATCAATTCTAAAGTTCTTCAATGAGACCTTCAGGGTGTCTCGGTATCATTTCTTTTGACCCCCTTGTGAACATTGCACTGTATGAGTTATCCATAAAATAGTTTTTTGAGCAAGCATACATCTGTACAACATGTCCAACCCATTGTAGATGCACTCTCTGTAGTAATGCTGGAATGACTGAGTCGAGAAGACAACAAAAAAGATCAGCTGAGCAGAGAAATTAGTCAAGCCCCTAACTTTGAACAGCTATAGAGGGATTTCAGATGTTTAAGAGCTAAGGCAGTCAAGGTTTTGTGGAGGAGATAGCTTTAGGAGGAGGGAAAGGGGCTTTTATTTCTAACATCCACCAGACTTCCCATAGTCTTCAGCAGCAACTTATCCAAAGAGAGGCATTCCATCCAGATGCTACAAAGTTCATAGATTCAAGAGAGTTGGAGGTACAATTGAAGACCAGATGCAAACACTATAAACCACCAAGGAAACAAAAAGAGGGAGATAATTGCTCCAAGAAACAAACTTTCTGGACTCAGAAAAAAAATTTCTGAAGAGATATGTACATGGGAACCTTGGCTGAACAATCCACTCAGCAGAGATACTATATCCAGAGGAAGCTGATGAGGATTCTTGTTTTTGTTGTTCTGTTATTCCAGTTGGGGTTTTCTTGTCAGAGATACTACAGTAATTTGCCGTTTTCTTCTCCAACACACTTTAAAGGATGAAACTGAGTCAAACAGGGTGAAGGGACTTGCCCAGGGTCACCCAGCCAATGTCTGAGTCAAATAAGAACTCACGTCTTCCTGACTCCAGGCCTAGAGAAAGACTTCCAGACCCTGAATGGGAAAGACTTGAGAATTGTCTTTGCCACATATGTATCCTGTATGCCTCACTACCACTGTTCAGATTTAAGCTCACCCTTCTCATGAATACTATGGTTATTTGTGGGAGCATACGCACTATTTATGGGGAAAATACTTTGTAAAAACTATTATTATTATTATTATTATAGTCTTTGTTAAGTGTTAATCTAGTCTTCAAGCTGATTGTTAATGGGAAGCATACTGATGGGGGCTTGAAAATTTATCCTCAGAATCTGAAGAAGCAGAATCTGAGAAGTTAATCTACTAGTTTGAGTGCTAAGTTGGGGAAGCATCCAAAAGTGGTGTGTGTGTGTGTGTGTGTGTGTGTGTGTGTGTGTGTGTGTGTGTGTTCAACTGTTTAATAACGTTCCTACTACCTTCCTTCCCCATTCTCTTCTTTGTATTTAGACACTTCTCTTTATCTCCCTTAATTTGATCCAGTGGAAAAGAGCATCAGACCTAGAGTCTCAAGGAACTTGGATCTGAATATCACTTCTGACACTCACTAGATGTATGCAAATCACTGAACTTTTCACTATCTCATTTACTCATCAGAAAAATGGCACATGGTAGTGAGGACCAAGTGAGATGATGTATATAACTGTGAGGCATTTCCTTATTCAAAGTAACCATTGTGATGGGTAAAAGATGAAATGATTAAGATCAAAGCTTTATTTCTTCGGACATTTCATCTTTTTACCCACCACACCTTCCAAGCTTCCCCTTTATCCCTGCTTCTAACACTGCGCCTCAATTCAACCTCCTATTCTGCTTCCTTCATTCATATTTGGCATTCTGACGTCCCCAGGAAAAATCTTTCCTTTGATCTCTATCCAAATCATCCTACTTCTAATTATTCTACCTTCTATTATTACTCCCGAATTGCATTATCAATTAAAGTTTGAAGTTTGAATGGTTCCCTCATTGAAGGATTTCAAAGAGTAGGTGAAAGGTAAATGACAAGAGAATTGGAGAGAGAATTTTAGTTTTTATGGATTAGAGCTGATGGTCTAGAAGTTCCTTCCACATGGTAACTCAGTAATACACTTCTCCTGTTCTTGCCCACTTCTTAGAATGGAAACTCCTTGAGGAAAACGTTTTGGTTTTGTCCTGGTATTCTTAGCCCAAGTACAGAGCTTTTGCATTTAATAAGTGTTTGTGGAATTGAACTGAATTAAGATTCACATGCTTTCTTTTGAATCCTCAGAGTTCAGAACTAACTTCTTAAGGCCTTGGTTTTCTTACTGCAAAAACATATTCTTACAAATTTATATTATTTGTCACTGTAATGTTCTTGGAAAGCTGTACTCTTACTTCAATGATACTACCTGAACTGAATCTATCTATTGTCTACGTAGTAGATACATACTACATACCTTAAAATTTGATCTTCTGCCTAGATCTGTATTTCTAAGGAATTCATTTCCTTCAGCTCCTGCTTCTTCCTGTTTTTTTTTTTAAATATATTGTATGAGGCCAACAAGAGAAGATTTCATCTTGAAAAAAGAAAAAAAGTCCAGAGCCAGAGAGTTGGCAGTACTCTTTCACCCTCTGGGAACTAGGTTTAATGAAAAAAATCCAGCTACTGTGAATTGATTCAACCATTCTGGAATGCATTTTGAAATTATGCAAGATAGTTTTTCAATTGTCTGTACTCTTTGACCCAGAGATCAACTTACAGTATACCCCAAGGAGGTCAAAGTTGTAAAGAGAGAGCAAACAAAATATTTATAGCAGCATTTTTTGTAGTAGCAAAGGACTGAAAATTCAGAAGGTGCCCATCAATCTGGCAGTGGCTAAAGAAATTGTGGCTCATGAATGCAATGATATATTGCTGCTCTGTGAGAAGTAATGAATAAGAAGAACTCAGAAAAGAATAGAAAGACCTATGAACAAATGTTTTCCCTTCTCATATTGCTTTCCATCCTCTCTGTCTTTCTGTCTTTGAATCTTTCTCTTTCACTTACATAGTGACTGACTGTAACAATGGAACTACATAACACAGCCTTCGACTATGTGAATCATAACAAAATATGGCAGTCCTCAAAGAGATGGAAGTACCAGATCATCTTATTTATTTCCTGAAAACTTGTATTTCAGGTCAAGAAGCAACAGTTAGAGCTAAATGTGGAACAGTTGATGGGTTTAACATTGGAAAGCCTATAAATTGGCACCTTATTTAGCTTCTAAGTGGCCATCATGTGAAATTTCAGATTGGATGAATCAAAAAACTGTAATAAGGTTTCCAGGAGAAATATCAACAATCTCAGATATGCAGATTATACCACTCTGATGGGAGAAAGTAAAAAGGAAGTATTAAGAAGTCTTTTAATGAGACTGAAAGAGGAGAGTGTTAAAGCTGACTTGAAAAAAAAAATAACCAAGATCTTGGCAACTGGTTCCATCACTTCCTGGAAATTAAAGGGAGAAGAAATGGAAGCGATGCCAGATTTTATACTCTTAAATTCAAAGATCACTGCAGATGGTGACTGCAGCCATGAAATTAAAAAACACTTGCTCCTTGGAAGGAAAAAAGCAATGGAAAATCTGGACAGCATACTAACAAGGACAGACTTCACCTTGCAGACAAAGGTCTAAATAGTCATGGTTATTGTCTTTCTAGTAGCACTGTATAGATGTGAGAGTTGAATTGTAAGGAGAGTTGATCACTGAAGAATCAATGATTTAGAATTTTGGTGCTGGAGAGGACTTTTGAGAGTCCCTTGGACAGCAAGGAGAATAAATAAGTCAATACTTGAAAGAAATTAATTTAGACTATTAATTCAGACTATTCACTGAAAGCCAAATACCACATAATGAGAAGCCAGAATTCATTGGAAAAGCCTCTGGTGTTGGGCAAAGATTAAAGGCAAAAGGAGAAGGGGATGACAGGAGATGAGATGGATGGATAGTGTCATGGAAACAATGAATGTGAAATTAGACTTGGTGATATAATGGAGAATAGAAGGAAAACACGATTGAACAAAAGCCACATAATAACCATGTAAATGTCAAGAAAAAATCAAAATATTGTTTTTTAATTATAATGGTCACACCTGGCTCCGAGCAAGATATTTGTGTGTAAATATACACATTTATACATATATCATGTCACATATATGGACACATACATATCTACCTATCTTCCTTGTTTAGGTTAGGGAACATAGGTATAAAATATTGCACATTCTCTCAGTCTCTATTATTGTGTTGATTAGTCTTTGAAGAATACTTTTTTTCTCTTTCTTTTTTGTTGCTATCAGTCATTTTAGTCATGTCTAACTTTTATAACCTCATTTGGAATAAAGATTCTGTAGCAGTTTGTCATTTCCTTCTCCAGTTTCTTTTACAGATGAGGAAATTGCAGCAAGCAGGATGAAGTGACTTACCCAGGGTCAAACAGCTAGTAAGTGTCTGAAGAAGAGTATTCTTCTTGACTTCAGGCCTGGTTCTATATCTATTGCACCAACTAGCTTTTTTTTTACTCTTTATCATAAGGAATTACTCTAGGGACAGAGAGGGAAGAGAGCACTATATTGGCAAAGGAAGATTTTAGTTTTTTAAACAAAAAAAAGAAAAAACCCAACTGTGACAAAATTTTTCCAGCTGGCTCCTGAGTTGGACAAGATCCCTTCTGCACTAGAGGACTAAGCACTAGTCAGGCTTAGAACAATGACCTGCATTCAAGAATCCCTGAGGACCATCCCCAATCTTCAGAGTAGAGGAATGCCAGAGAAGAGACAATGGACATGTGCTACAGATTTCTACTTGATTCTATATATCTTTTCATCAACCAATCAATCAACAATATAAATTCCTTGAAAGTGAGGTTGTTTCATTCTTTTAATTTTCATCTCCAGTTTCCATCAGTGCCATTTACATAGTAGTTCTAAGTAAATAATTGTTGATTAATTGAGTAGGAGAAACATAATTTCCAGAATGAAGGAGGTGATAGGTCTGCTATACTCTGTATTGACCTGATTACATTTGAAATGTCATATTTAGTTAACGAGAACTAAGAACCATGGTAAGATTGCCTAAATGTTTCCTCCGTGCTAGCTTTTATATGTCTAAGTTTGTATATTTGACCATGTCACTCTCCCACTCAAGAAGCTTTTGTGGCTCCCTATTTCCACTGTGACAAAATGCAAACTTCTCTGGTAATTAAAGTCTTTCACCATCTGTCTCCAGCTTTTTGTTCCAGGCTGATTTAAAATTCCTGCTTCTTAGCTAATGTATCAAACTGTTCTGCTTGTTGTTCCTTGTCCATCATGTTTCATCTCCTGTCCCCATGCCTTTTCACAGGAATGTGGGTGTCTGGGGTGCTCTCCTTCACCTTGACATCTTATGATCCCTGACTTTCTCCACAGCTCCGCTCAGGGGCCACCTTCTCAATCCCCCTCAATTGATAGCACTTCCCTGTTGCCTTATTACCGGATATTTAGAGATAAAGCTAAAGCCTGGACATTTAACTTCATTGATGTAAGGGAGTCCCAGGTGAGAAAATTCCCTCTGCCAATTCAAGTTGGCACCTTCTCCACTATGGAGACTCAGACAGTCACCTAGAGTGCTGAGGAGCTAAGTTGAATAAGCAAGTAGAATCTGCTCTAGACCCCGAATCTTCCTGACTGGAGCCAGCGCTCTATCCCGTAGGTCACATTCCCTCTGGATCACCAGTATTCCCTCCTAAAACATACATGTACAACTAGAAACAGTGCAAATGGATACACGTGTGCTCATACTAGGGCAAAAGAGGGCAGGCCTCCTGTCTCCCTCCATCCTTGGGGGATACGAGGTACAGGGGTAGAGATTGCAATCTCTCATTGGTCTCTTCATCCAACTGCTCGAATCACATTATACACACAGTTTATTCACTCCACCCAGGTTTTTGCTGATACTAACATTATTATAGATCTCTGTAAGATTGACAAAGCCATAATATATTTATAAATATGCGTGTATAGTTATATATGTTATACTGTTTATAGTTTTATATTTAAGCATTTTATTATAAATATATTTTATAAATTTCCATTATTTGTTTTTGTATTGAGTTGTTTCAGTCATGTCTGACTTTTCCTGATCCCATTTGGAGTGCATTGCCATTTTCTTCTCTGGCTCATTTTAACAGGTGAGGAAACTGAGGCAAACAGGGTTAAGGATTTGCCCAAAGTCACACAGCTAGTAAGAAACTGAGACTGAAGTTGAACTCAAGTCCTCCTGACTCCAGGATTGGCACTTTATCTACTGTGCTACCAAGTTGTTCACACTATATTTAAATGTTTTATAAAAATTCAATTGATTTTCACAATTATCTCTCAGGATAGAGATCACTGATATTAATAATGATATGATAATATTTATTTAACACTATAAAGTGTGCAAATATCTCATGTGATCATCATGACTACCATGAAGGTAGATGCTATTATTACTCCCATTTTACAGATGAAGAAACAGAGACTAAGAGAGGCTGAGTGACTCGTCCACAGTCATGCAGCTAGTTTGTGTCTTGAAACAATTTTGAATTCAAGTCTTTCTAGCCCAGCCCTCAAATACTATACCTCCTAGCTTCCTCACTGAAAGAATTATTATCATCTTCTTAAAAATGAGAAAATTGAGGCTAAGAAATGTAAATCAACTTTCTTAAGCTAAGATCATGGTTAGTCTACAGAGAGATCAGTTTGAATCCAAGTTTCCGCCCTCCAACGCAGCCCTTTCTATGACCCCACATTACCTCTAATTCTTGTCTAGCTATATCTCCATGATCCTGTATCTATGTGGTTATTGGGGTTGGACTTTATACTCTTATCCCGATATAATTTCATTGTATTAGATTGAGCCCATCATTTCAGTATGTTGAGATAATGTGGATTCCAATCCATCATCCTGCATATGAACAACCCCTCCCAGCTTTGTTCCCTCTGTTGACTTCCATGACGTCATACAAACATCTTTGGAACTCTTCTTTTGGAACTGTCTTGTGACCCCATGTGGCTTGTTGGGACAGTAAATGACGTAGTGGGGAAAAGAAAGCATTAGCATAGAATTCAGAAAATCTAAGTTTGAATCCTCAATTTACCACTAATTTACCAATGTGATCCCAGATTATTCAGTCTTCTTTTTACATATATATGTGTATATTTATACCAATATATAAAATTTCATATATTTATCTTCTATATATAGTTGTATCTTTCATATATATATGTCTTATATATATGTATGTGTCCTTTACATACATATATATGTGTGTGTGTGTGTGTGTGTGTGTGTGTGTGTGTATGTGTGTATGTGTGTGTATGTGGTGTGTGTCTTTTTTATACTCTCCAGACCTCATGTATAAAAAATAGATGTTACACTGGAAGCTCTCTAACATTGCTTGGGTTCTAAATTTTGATCATATTATGGACTCTGGAGGTGGTTCCCTGAATCCCTATGACCACATACTGGAGAAATAGAGAAAGTTATGACATAGATTGGCAGAGACAGTTCTGGTAGAGAAGTGGACAAGGGAAAGAAGATGCACATTTTGAGTGCCTAATGGGAGCTTCTAAAGTCATAGGCAATTTGGGAAAGCTAATATCCTGACACATCCCTTGATTTCTAGAACCTGTCCTTCCAGAGACTGCTATGAGCAGACAGTCTTCTCTGGGGAGATTTTTCTTCCCTTGGATGAGCAAATCACAGAGTGCCCTTTGTTGTTGTTGCTCAGTTGTTTCAGTCGTGTCTGATACTTCATGACCCCAGTTGGGGTTTTCTTCACAAAGATACTGCAGTGATTTGCCATTCCCTTCTCCAATTCATTTTACAGATGAGGAAACAGGGCCAAACAGGGTGACGTGACTTGTCCAGGGTCACACTGCAAGTCACTATCTAAGGCTGGATTTGAACTCATGAAGACAAGTCTGTCTTCCTCTATAAACAACTGTGTCACCTCACTACCCATAGAGTTCCCTAATTTTTGTTTATCCTGTCATCTAAAATAATATGTATGGCTTCTCCAATTACTGTTTATATGTTTGCTTTGCTACTCAAGTTCACATGATATCAGTGATTATCTTTTGTATAAGTATATAGTGGAAGGACACAATAAACTGGCCAAGATAAAATGAACTCTTATCTGCTAAGTCTAGAATGGGATTTCCTCCTACCTAGAGTGATTAAGGAGAGTGGTTTTTATCTTTAACCTCCAAAAGAATGTTATGCATCTCCTGTAATAGCGAGATACAATCCAACTCCAAGATCCCTCTTGAAGATAGGAGAGTGAAGGAGCTGAACCCAAGGTCTGTCTTGCTTCCCCTTGTCACTCTCAATTCCCTTCTCAGGTTCCCTCACTCCTCCCCCAGGGGCTTCACAGGAGTCAGTAGAGGGTGGCATCATCTATGTTGGCATGAGCCATTGGCTTGCAGTTAGGAAAGAGGATAGAGGTCAGCTAGTCTACAAGGCTACAGTAAGAACTAGTAAGGAAGGCAGTGGCCTCCAGGAGAAGGAGCAGAGATCTGGGGCAAAGGAAAGACTAGATAACAAGGCTCTTCCATGAGTGCTGGACCTGAGGATCTGGCCAGGGATGTACTAGCATTGCCTAGACCTTGAGGGCTGAAGAGAATAAGCAGAACAGGAGAACAGAAGAGGGGGCAGAATTAGAGCAGAACAAAGAAGGCAAGAACCAAGATATCAAGTCAAGGAGGAATGTAGGACTGTGGCAGAGAAGAGACCACTGCTGACTTGGGGATACGACCACCTTAGATTCTTCCTAGGATCATAGCCTGCTGGTCCTAGGACCTGATGCTTTCTGGATGAAGATGCTTCTCCAACCTCAAGCAGTGTTTGATGTCCAAACCTGCCAGGGCACGACGAGCAGTTAGGCAATGGATCACCTAATACCCACTTTTGTGTTTTCCACCTCTCAGCCCACCCTATCTCTTTTCAAATAGATGGTGGTTCATTTCACACAAATTCTCCACCCAATCCTTTAAGAATTGAAATTATTTTCTATAAACTCAATTCCTGACTTCAGTTCAAATTTTATTTATGAAGTATCCCCCTTGGTGTTTTCACTCCACTTCTGTTTCTTTTCCTAGGTACAGGGGTTGTAGTTTGCCAGGAAACATTCAGTCCCTGTGAGGTCTACTGAGAGCAAGATTAGATCTCAATCCCCAGAATACTAGTTAGATGGATGGATGGATGGATGGATAGAAAGAGATAGAAGAGAGATGAGAGTTAGATAGATAGATGATGGATGGATGAATGGAAGGAAGGAAGGAAAGAAAAAAGAAAAAAAGAAAGATGATAGAGAGATGATGATGATGATGGTGATGATGATGATGATGATGATGATGATGATGATAGACAGCCAGATGGAAGGAAGGAAAGAAAGAAAAAGAAAGAAAGGAAGAAAGAAAGAAAGAAAGAAAGAAAGAAAGAAAGAAAGAAAGAAAGAAAGAAAGAAAGAAAGAAAGAGAGAGAGAGATAGATGATAGATAGATAGATAGATAGATAGATAGATAGATAGATAGATAGACAGACAGATACTAATCTAAGTACAGAGAAGTTACCAGCACATGGACTTAGGTAATAGAGGGAACAAAACAAGACCAAATTACTGGGCTTGGGATACAAGATGGGTAGAGAATGGGTGTTGTTCATAAAATACAATGCTAATAGAATCAAGAAATGAGGTCAGTGTGAGACTAGCAGTACTGAATTCTTGATACTGAGCTATCTGAGATATCTACATACATACATATATATACATATATACATACATATGTCTCACTAAATAGAATTCAATACCTTAGGTGTGGACTGACAAGCAAAAGAGAGTGGAAGCATCACCTGCTATATTCTGGACATTACATTTGTATTAATGTAGCCTTAGATCTCCCTCACCCTGGGGAGTAGGCTACTTCCAGATTTGGGGTGGAGCTAAAGCTTTTGTTAGAGAGGTCAGGAAGTGTTAGGTGACCACAACTGGAAAGATGGCAGGACAGGGCATGAGACCACAGTTGGAAGGATCCAAGAACAAGGAACCAGGCCACAGCTGGAAGGATATAGGTGCAAGGAACTGGGCCAGTCATTACGAACCCCACATCAGTCACACCCTGTTACATCACCATTTAGCACTGATCCATTTCTAACTCTCAAACTAAAATCTTAACATGGTCCTCATACTCAGTGCTTCCCCCATCCTCCAACTCTTAGACTGTTTACTTGTCTCTCTCTTCTCTACCCCTCCAAATCAACCTAATCTGAATTCTTATATGAACAATAGTTCATATCTAATTTCTTGATAATGCTAATTTGTCCATTCTATGGGCTTCTTTTTGGCTGCAGTTGACTTCCTGGCAGCCTAGACATTTTATGGTCAGGGGGGCTTCAATGCTGTCCTCACTAATAATCACTCACAGTAAGTCTTTTGATTTCCTCCTGCATGACTGGAGCTGAGTCTCTCACTTTCCCTACTACTCCAAGCTCATAGAGCAAAACTAGAGGAATGTCAGAGTCAGCTTGACTTGTTCAGTTGTTTTCAGCCATATCTATTGGGTTTTCTTGGCAGAGATACTGTAGTGGTTTGTGAGGAAACTGAGGCAAATAACATAAAGCCACTTGCCCAGGATCATATAGCTAGTAAGTGTCTGAGGTCAGATTTGAACTCAGATAAATGAGCCTTCCTGACTCCTGGGCATTATGGCAACACCTTGCTGACTTACTTCATTACAAATACATTGCCTCCTTCCCCCCCCACCCATCTGCATGACTTCTTGGAAGCTCTTTTTATTCCTCTCTTGTTATTGCACTCACTGGCAGGAACTGATTGCTGATTCATTGGCTGCTCTAAAATGACTCAACTCTCCTGAAGTTCTCTCCCCTACAATTAATGAGATCTTAGGACATTTAAAGAGAGATCTATGGTCTGGGACAGAGGAAATGACATTTAAATGATCAGAAAGTCAGCATCCACTATCCCAAATCCTGGAAACACAAAAGGGGAGGGAGGAAAGGAAACAGCACCTACTTTGTGGTAGGGACTATGCTAAATCTCATTTACTCATCACAACTCTATGAGGTTTGTGCTATTACTCCCATTTTACAGTTGAGGAAATCGGGACACAGAGGTTAAGAGACTTACCCAGGTCTCAGTCACAAAACTGATAAGCATCAATGCTGTCCCTAGCTGCCCTCAAACTTATATTCTATTAGGGAAGAAAAATATATATATATATATATAGAGAGAGAGAGAGAGGTCTATACAAATTTAGAATATAAAAAATAAATATAAGGTAATTAGAGAAGAACACAAGCATCTGGGGGGTGGGGTTGGAGGGGTTTAAGAATGGAAGAGGCATTTGAGCAGATCTTTAAGAATAAAAGAAGATTCTAAGGAACAGAGATGTCACCCAAGAGTTGGTAATGGATGATGAAGCTGCAACTTGGCATCTGATCCCATCATAGTGTCCCAGTGTGGGTCTGTGTAAGGTTTAGGGGAGCCTTGGTACAGTCTAAGACCTCCTCATGTCCTGGTCTTCAGTCTCTCACTAGATCCTAGACTGTTCTATGCAGCATACATCCTGACTCAACTCATCTCCAGAGTCCACAGTCTCTCTATTCGGAACTGGGCTAGACAAAGACTCACTGTAACTTTTTAATCTGGATTTTCCCATTAAGATTCCATCTACTACATTTTCTAGATCTTATGGGAGAAGTTGTGAAGAGAAACTCACTCGGTTGCTTCCTGTCACTCCACCAACTTGACTCTACCTCCAGGTTGATTGTATTTTGACAGGAAGGACACGACAAGTTCTCAGTATAGAAGTCTGTACCATTTTGCTGTCTGTACAATCACATAATTCATTAATTGAATCAAAGGTCTAAGCAAATACTAAATTAGAAGAATAAAAATGAGAAGCTACAATGTGACTGAGGCAATTTCAACCTGAACTATTTGAACAAGCAATTTATGCCTTCCAAAATCAAAATAGATAAGCAAACAGAAATCTACAAGATGATAAGTGTTTTCCAAACAAGTTTAACTGATATAAAACAAACCAAAAGAGTCTAGATATCACCTCAGGCTACAAACAATAGATCTCTTTGCCAAAGTAGAAACATGGCAGCCAAGGACAACAGCCATTCGGGCAACCAGGTATGGTTGAAAAAAACTGAGTTTCAACCTGGAAAAGAAAAGATTCAAGAGAAGATGTGACTATCTTCAAATATTTAAACTGTTGGAACATGAAAGGAAAGAACTAGCAGCAATGAAAAGAAATTGTAAAGAGATAAATGTCAGCCTCATTTTATTTTTATATAAATATTTTGTTTTCCAATTATATACAATAATAGTTTCTACAAATCATTTTTTTGGTCAAGGTT
Source organism: Macrotis lagotis (assembly GCF_037893015.1). Classification (NCBI taxonomy): domain Eukaryota; kingdom Metazoa; phylum Chordata; class Mammalia; order Peramelemorphia; family Peramelidae; genus Macrotis; species Macrotis lagotis. Next base: position 42,631,725 of record NC_133659.1, on the reverse strand, counting down.
TTGAATTTTAAAAATTTTCCACCTCCCACCATTCCTTCCCTCCTCCTCCCAACAGAAGGCAATCTGATAGTCCTTACATTTGTTCCATGATATGCAAAGATCGAGATTGAATTTGTTGAGAGAAAAAAACACATCCTTAAGGAAGAAAATATTAGCGATAACAAATCTGGGTAAAACAAAAGATAATTTTTTTTAATGGAGAGCAATAATCTTTGTTCTTCAGTTCTTTCTCTGGATACAGATTGCATTCTCAATCATATATCTAAAATTTTCCCTGATTATTGCACTGATGGAGTAAGCAAGTCTATCAAGGTTGACCATCACCCCATGTTGTTATGTTGTACAATGTTCTTCTGGCTCTGCTCATCTCACTATATATTCATATAGGTTTTTCCAGATTTCTCTGAGATACCACCCCTCCTGATTTCTAATAGAACAATAGTATTCCATCACATACATAAACCACAATTTGTTCAGCCATTCCCCAATTGATGTGCATCCCCTTAATTTCCAATTCTTTGCCACCACAAATATGACTTCTATGAATATTTTTGTACATGGAAGTTTTTACCCTTTTTCATAATCTCTTCAGGCTACAGACCCAGTAGTGGTATTGCTGGATCAAAGGGTATGCACATTTTTATTGTCCTTTGGCCACAATTTCAAATTGCTCTCCAGAAAGGTTAAATCAGTTTACAACTCCACCAACAATGTATCAGTATCCCAGATTTCCCATATACCCTCTAATGTCGATCATTATTCTTTCTGGTCATATTAGCCAATCTGAGAGCTGTCATGAAGTGGTACCTCAGAGACTGTCAACTTCATCTTAGTGAAAATGTACTAATAATTAGAGCTTTTCTAAAGTGAAATAGGCATCCTGGGGAAGTGATGAGTTCCTCATCCTTGGGAGTCTTCATGTAAAGATGTAAAAATCTTCATGAAAACATGATCATTTGTTAGGAATGGTCTAATAAAGATTTCTTATGGATATGGTTGAGTCAGATGGCCCCTAAAGACCTTTCTGTGATTTTATAATTCTGGGTAGCTCCTTTCACCTTCTATGGTGTCCATATAGGAGAAAGAGCACCCTGGAAGTGAGAGCTTCCAACTCCTCTCATTCATTTTTCAGGATATACCTGAGATGCACCCTTGTCACTACCACTGCTTCTCTTTTTCTTGCTACATCCACTGAATTGGATCAAATTCTGATCCTTTCAAAACTCTCCCAGAACTGTGACTGATTCCTGACAACCCTTCATACCCCTGGAATTATAACATTCACCTCACTAGAAGTGAATTCATTTGTAATCTAGGAAGATGGGGGGAATGTTTTTCCTTCTGCTCAGCTGTTGATTGGCCAGGTTCTTAGTGTTACCTGGGAATCATCCTTATCATTCCTTAGAACATAAAAAGCTGCTTTTCCTCGGAGAGACTAACCCCACCCTCCTTAGGAAGAGCCTCAACATTTCACCTAAACTTGAAAAGTTTCCAAGTCTTCCCTTCCTTCCCTAAGTCCCATTCTTCCACCTCCCACCTCCACACATAGGTCCTGATTCTCTTCTTCAGATTCTTTTTCCTCTTTGCATTCCCCTTGAAGCCCTTCTTCCTCATATCAATGAATTACAATCTCTGAATCCTGATTAGTTACTATATCTTATATTTCTGTCTCATCTTCCTAACTTGATTGTAAATTCATTGAGTCAAGGACCATGTCTCATGGTTGTTTGCATTTCTGCCCCACCCTCAACCTCTATATCATAGAATACATTTAGTAATGCTGATTTGCTGTTTTAATGAACTGTCTTTTGCCTTTCTTAGTACCCTCAGGTTTTAATAGTAGGTTTTAATTAATACAAATAAATGCAAAAAAGGATAAGAAGGTTTAAAAAGTGTTCTTAGTAATCTAGAATTTAACATTGCATCTTCATTTGGGAATATAATCTCAAACTTTCCATACCCTACCTTTTCATGCACCAGCAAACTATCAGCAGAAGGAAGGGTGTGACTGCCATGAGTCATTTAAATATAGAGTAAAACAATGTAAGCCAACCTGTTTTTGTTTTCTTCTTAAAAATGAGAATCTGAAGTATGAAAGCAATAGAACTTTGACTAAAATGCAAATCATAAGCTTTGTGAAGGTAGGGACTAGCTTTCTTTTTTTCTACTTATATCTCTGTGCCTGATACAAAGTAGAAACTTAATAAATATTAACCATTGACTATCCTTTCTAGGAGCCTAGGATTTGTAATTTTTTGCAATTCTGCAACTTTATTTTTTTTTGTTTTGTGTGTTATTCTTTCCATTTATATTAGTGTGGTCATTGTGAATATTGGTCTCTTGTCTCTACTTGCCATTGCATCACTTCATGCTTTTCTATATTCATCTATATTCATTGTTATTTCTTATAGCATAGTATTATCCCATTACGTTCATGTACCTTAAATGTTTAGACATTCCCCAGTCAGTGGACATATAATTTGTTTAAATTTCTTTGATAGGTGGCACAGTGGACAGAACCCTGAGTGGGAATCAGGAAGCTTCATCTTCCTGTGTTCAAATCTGAACTCAGACACTTGCTAGCTCTGTGACACTAGGCAAGTCACTTAACCCTTTTGGCCTTAGTTTTGTCTTCTAGAAAAATTAACCAGTGAATGAAATAGCAGATTCTTCAAAGTATTTTGCCAAGAAAACAATTTAACAATAATGACATTTCTTTTATATCAAAAAAAAGTATTTGGCACATATTAAACCTTTCCTTTTTGTCAATGACCTCCTCATTGTATATGATTAGCACTGAAATCTCTGGGTGTGTTAAAGAGTGTGGCTTTTTTAGTCATTTTTGCATAATTCTAAATTATTTCCAGAATGGCTGGACCAATTTGAAGCTCCACCAACAATATATTAGTCTGTTTTTACAAAATGCCTCCAAAATGATTTCTATCTTTTGTCATCTTTACTAATAGACTCAGTATGAGTGAGGTGAAACCTTGTGTTTGTTTTGATTTTCATTTCCATTTTATTGATGAATTGGATCATTCCTTCACATTATGCAATCTCCCAATTTTTAGTCTAACTTTATGTCAATGCTCAGTGAACCATTAACAAAGTTATGTTGAGGGGCAGCTAGGTGGCGCAGTGGATAGAGCACTGGCCTTGGAGTCAGGAATACCCTGCCTCAGACACTTAATAATTACCTAGCCATGTGGCCTTGGGCAAGTCACTTAACCTCACTGCCCTGCAAAAAAAAAAACTAAAAAAAAAAACCACAAAGTTATGTTGAAGAACTATAGAATTTTGAGACTAATAAGCAACCTCAGTGGCCATCTAGTTCAACCATTCACAAACATATGAGCCACTTCAACATCCAGCCATCCTTCCACTTTTGGGGAGTTCTCTTTGCTAGGTGGCATTTCCTGATGAAAGCCCTTAAAGTGGTCTCCTTGCAACTTCTCCCCATTGTTTTATGGTTCCAACAATCCTTCTTCTCCATGGGAGTCCTTTGGATAAGAAACATTTTCCCCTCCAAATCTTCTCTAAGATATCTCCATCCTTCCACTGATCCTTATGGACCTAAAGTCCTTCACTTTCTGGTTGATATCCTCTGGATCATTGTCTTTCTTAAGTTGTAGTGAACAGAACCAAGCACAATACTTCAATGAACTGGTTTGGAAGTCTGGAAGACCTGAATTGAAATCCAGCTTCAGATACTTAACTAGCTGTGTGACCCTGGATAAATGATTTAACTCCCAGGGCTTTCTATACCCCACAAAAAAAAGGGCAGATTGCAGAGGCATCATCGTCTCCATCAGTCCCAGAAGTTATACTTCTTTTAACTTGACCCAAGATGTCATTGGCTTTTTAGCTGCTACACTACACTGCTAACTCATATTAAGCTTTTTAGTTCACTAAAATCTCAAGTTTCGTTTTTCTTTGTTTCCAATCCTGTACTTGTGAAGTTGACATTTGGAACCCAAGAATAAATTTACATTTATTCCTTTTGAATTAGATTCAACTCAGAGCTCCAACCTGTCAAGTTCTTTTGGAATCCTAACTGTTTTTCAGTTATTCCCAACATAGTATCATATGCAAATAATAATAAGAATGCCATCTCTGCCTTTATCTAAGTCACTGAGAAAAATACTAAAGCACACGAGGCTAAGCATAGATTCATGAGTTCCTCCACGGGAGAGCTTTTGTTCCTGAACTATTAATGATTGTTCTTGGAGTCTGGACATCCAATTAGTTTTAGTCCATTGAATATAATCTAGTCCCTATCTCCCTGTCTTCTCCACAGGAATAACAGAAGAAACTTTATCCAAAGTCTTACTAAAATCTAGATAAACTTCATTCTTCTCATCTATAATTTTAGCAACCTTATCAAAAAAATGAATTACAGTATGTCTCTTCTTAAAGAAGTCATTCTGTCTCTTTGGAATCACTTCTTTTCTTTCTAAATACCAATTATCTACATAATGATCTTTTCTAGAGGTTTTGTAAGCCTCGATATCAATGCTGACCTCAACTTTACAGAGGTTGTCTGCCCATTTTCAATCTTGAAGTAATAATCCCATAATCTTTCAGACAATGCTAACAATGGATTAGTTATCACATTTGCCGATTTTTTTCAGTGCCCAAGGATGTAATTCAAATCTGACCTAGGTAACTTAAGTATATCAAGAGCAATTAGGTGCTCTCTTACTCTTAATCAATAAATCAATAAATATTGATTAATTGTTAGGTGCTAGCATGGCATACAAGTACAAAGAGCTAAATAATTTCTACTCATATGGAGTTCACATTTTAATGAGGAAAAAATATAGATAAAATATATACAATATAAATATAGATTTAACAATACAAATGTATGCAAACTAGTTCAATGAAAGATAATTTTGAAGAAAGACATCATGCCAGAAATGATGTTTAAGTGGTATTATAAAAGACAACATAAGATAGAGGTAAGTAAGGTTGTAATGCATATAGGATAGTGATTGATTGACCGATGCAAGACACAGAGACAAAAGATTAAGTGGCAGATAGGAGGAATAAAGAGAAGACAAATTTAATAGGATCCCAGTATATAACAAAGGTAGAGGAGGGGAAGTAATATTCAGAAAAGATAGGAAGATATTTTGAGGTTAGGTTATATAGAGTTTTCGAAGGTAAACAGAGAAATTTATGCTCTATCCTGATTTTTTTTAATAGTTTTGAGTTCCAAATTCTATCCTTCCTTCTTCAGCTTCTTTGAACTCTCCCTGAGATGATAAGCAATCCAATATAGGTTATACATGTGCAATCACATAAAACATATTAGCCATTTTGAACACAAAGTCTCAAATTTAAAAAAAAGAATGAAAGAAAGTGAAAATAGTATGCTTCAGTCTGTATTCAAACAAAATTGGTTTTTTCTCTGGAGGCAATGTGTATGCTTCATCATAAGTTCTTTGGGGTTGACTAGAATTGTTGTATTGCTGAGAATAAGTCATTTACAGTTTTCCCATGTACAATATTGCTATTACTGAGTACAATGTTCCCCTAGTTCTGTTCACTTTACTTTGCATCAATTCATGTAAGGCTTTCCAGTTTTTTCTGAAATTCTCCTGCTTGTCATTTCTTATAGTACAATAATAATCCATTGCAATCATACCACAGCTTGTTGAGTCATTCGCCTGTAGATGAGCATTCCTTTGATTTTCAATTCTTAGCCACCACAAAAAGAGCTGCTATGAATATTTTGTACAAATAGGTCCTTTCCCCTTATCCTAGAGACCATAGGGAGTTATGGATGTTAAGTGATGAGTCACATGGTCAGATCTGAATTTAAGGAAAATAATTTTGGCATTAGTGTGCAAGACAACCTAGAGCGGAGACAGAAAGGTGGAAGATAATCATGAAGCTGTTGCAATAGTCTAGGTGAGAGGTGATGAATGGTGGCTATGTGGGTAAAGAGGAAGGTTCAGATATAAAAGATGTTATGAAGAGTAAAAGAAAGATTTAGTACCTTATTGAATATGCTGGGTGAAAGTGATTGAGGAATAGAGGATAATTAGAAGCTATGACCCTAGGAGATTGAGAAGATGATGTTGCCTTAGACAGAAATCAGAGAATCTCAAAGAGGGAAAGATAAGCATTCAGTTTTAGAAACGTTGAGTTTAAGGTGTCTCTGAGTCATCCATTTTGAAATTCCTAATAGACAACTGGGGATGTGGACCAGGAGCTTAGGAGAGAGAGCAGTCTATAAGGAATCATCTGCATAGAGATGATAGTTAAACCTATAGGAACTGATGAGGATCCCATGAGAGACAGTGTAGCCCCAGCACAGAAATTTGGAGAAAACTCACAATTTGGAGCCATATCAAGGATCGTGAGCCAACAAAAGGAAACCAAAAAAAGAGCAATTAGAAAGACAGGAATGATCTGAGAGATAATCCTCCGGAAAACCAGAGGAGAGAGTATTCTGGAAGATAAGGTAGACAACAATGAGGAATGCAGGAGAGAGGCCAAGAACAGGCCTGAGAAAGGACTCTCAATCAAGAGATACAAAAGTAACTTTGGAAAAGGAAGCTTCAATTGATTGGTGAGGTCAAGAGGTTGAAAAGTAATTAAGTGGAGAAAGCATGGACATAGAAAAAGTAGGCAGTTTGGATTTTTTTTAAATAGCAGTTTGCTTGAGAAAGATGAGTGATAGGGGCTAATTGCAGGGATGATAGGAGCTAATGAAAGTTTAAGGGGGATTTGGCCTTTTTTTAAGTAGTATATAAGGAAAGGTTAAACATTTCACAGTGAGCAGCTTTGAGGATGCAATCTGGTAGAGAGGACAGGAGGGGATATGATCAAAGGCATCCATAGAAGAGCTAGCCTTGGCAGTGAGGAGGATCACCTCATCTGGGACTGAAGAGAGAAAGGAAATTATGAAATATGATGTCAAGGTGTTTTGAGATGAAGAGAATGGTCACATCTGTAGAGGATTGCAGGTAAACATGTGTGTGTGTGCGTGTGTGTGTGTGTCCCATGTGGGCTATTTGTGTCCACAAGAGTCAGTCCAGAAATGACTCCCAGGCAATAAATAGGTATCTCTAGAGTATTCTCTGCTCACCCTTCCCCAAGAGAGATTGAATCCAGCAAGGAAAGGAACTAGAGGTTAAATGTAAAAGGCTGGCCTCTCTATTCTCCTGGGAGAAATGAGGGCAAGGTGCCATACTAAAATTATAACTATCCACCTGCATAAATAATGTTAGTCTGGGGGGGATAATTTTTAGGTTCAAACTGTACTCTGGATTTTTATCCCTTAATGGAAAAATGCCCCAAGCTACATATTCAAGACTTGACTGCCTTCCCTAAATGCCAGTTATATAAAGACCACTCATAGAGAATAGCCAATAAACCTATTCATCCAAAATGATAGCAAACAGAAATCAGAGAAGCTATAAAAAGCTAAACAACACATAAAGTGAATGAAATTTCCCAAAGGGAATAAGATATCTCAGCTCAAACTAAAGAGAAAATCCCAGATCTCATCCAAAAAGAAATTTCTCTAGGTCTTTGGTGTCCTTTTTTCTGCAGAGATCTCTCCTTGAAGAGCATCTGGAATTATTAAGTATCTTCTCCCTCAAAGTTGAAGACCATCATTTCTCTTTTCTCGAGCTCTATTTCCCTGTAACTAAGTAGCTTTGAGAAATACATTGCCACCAATTAGGCAAGTTTTAGAAAAAAATGGACTTTCAGATTTCCTTTAGTGAAGTAAAAGAGAAGATTTTCTGCACAGAGACAAAGACAGACAGAGATAGAGACAGAAAGCACAGGGCAGGGGGAGGAGGGAGAAATATGAGAAGCTTCATAATGGAAAAGAAGGCTTGAAATAGCTTCTGGAATGAGTGAGATAAGAAAACAATTAAGGAGCATAACAGGACTGCCTTGCAGCAGACTTGGTTATTGACTCCATTAGTCATTTTTATTTTATTATTTCCAATGCAAAGGTCATTCTACTTTTGGGGGGGGGGTGGTCAGAAGGAAAGAAGGAATAGCTGGCATACCAGCAAAGAAGCAAAGAAGAATTGAGCAGCATTTCCTTCCCTCTTTTCTGTTAACATTGCCCTAGTCACCCAAAGCAAAGGTCTTTTCCTTTCTTGGCTCCTATTCTTTCTCCCAATGTAACTTAACAAATAAACAAACACCTTTTTGTTATCTATAGCTCCTCTCACCTGGCTCAGCTCATTCTGAGGTTAGCCCTTGGGACTCTGTGCAATGCTATTAAAGTGATCTCCTGCTCCCTGGCCTTGCATCTATCTTCTGTCCATTTCTTTTTAAAACCCAAGTAGATTCCTGTACATCTAAACTGATCTCTTCTGCCATTTTCCGTTCTTCTCCCCTTTAGAATGATTTCCCTTTGTATCTTCAGAATTTATTTCTTGAGCATCTTCTATACGGCTAGGTTGACTGCCTCTGTAGAATTCTATTTATCCTTTCTCTGAAGCTTTTAAGTCAGCCTTCCAAGGACATATGGTCCATGTTAGACTTTGCCCAGATTTCCTCTCTTCTCTCTCAACTCTTGGAGAGAATGATTCCTTACCCAGTCTGGCTTCCATAACATTTACCCAAACACCAATTCTTTCCTGTTAGTGAGAATCAAATCCAGAATACTTATCTCCATGCAGAGGACTCCCACTTATATATCATATACATATATGTGTGTGTGTGTGCGCGCGTGCATGCACATACACACAAATGTATATATGTTATATATAATTTACATCTATATAATATACATTATATATTTACATATACAAAATCCTAATCTCCTTTATGAGCTCTGATTTCACTTCTGCCTGCTAGATACTTCACTAACATCTCAAGCTAGTCTGTACAAAATAGAACTCATTGTTCTTTCCTCCAAAATCTACTTATTCTCCAAACTTCCCTGTTTCTTTTGAGGGCATTACCATTCTTCAGGTCCATCAGGCTACACCCTCATAGACAACTTTTATTTGTAATAGTCTAAGACTATATCTAAATAGTTTCTAACTCTTACTGACTCATGACATCTTTATCATTGACCTACTCTTTCTTCTCAAATTAGCTTTTATTTACTCCTCTGTTTTTTCTAACTCAGTAAAATTATAAATGCTTTACAGACAGGGACTATTTTTCTTTTTTGTTCTTCAAACAATGCCTTATAGGCAGCTAGATGGTATAGATGATAGAGCATTGGTCTTAGAGTCAGGAGGATAGGAGTTCAAATCCAGCCTCTGGCATTTACTATCTATGTGACCTTGAGCAAGTCACTTAACTTTGATTGCCTGGCATCCAGGGCCATCTCCAGTCATCCCGGTCCATATCTGGTCACTGGACCTTGGCTCTGAAAGAGAAAGTGAGACTGGTGCCTTAGCACAGCACCCCCTCACTCAAATCCAATTCATGTGCTTGTCATGGTATCACCTGCCTGAGGTCGTGGTCTTCTTTGAAAAAATGAAAGATAAACATTATATGCATCAGGCACTTTCAAATATTTATTGAGTTCGAATAAATTGAATTGTGTTATTGATCCTCAAGACTATTAATTCAAAAAGAGACTTCTGCAGTGAAAAGGGTTTGGAGTTAGTTGGGTTTAGATTCAACACTTGGCATCTTTGACCTTAGACACCTAGTCATTTACCTCTGCCAGTCTCCAGTTCCTTATCTATAAAATTAGGAGATCCCTAAAACCATTCAGGCTCTTGATCTGTAATCTTGCTCCTATTCTCTCTGAAGGTACTTAGCCCAAATTACTGAGGAGCAGCAACTAAAATAGAAGTCAATCAGAAGAGTCACTATAGGGAAGTAATCCCTGGAGGAGAGGTTGGTCAAGGAGCAACTGATACTAAGCACAGAATACTGACAGGTAAAGGCCAAATCCTTCCCCCTTCCTAAATCCCTAACAATGGGACTATATAAGCCCCTGAGGACAGGGTGGACACCTCATTTCCTCCTGGACCACCAGGAGAGTCTCTTCATTATCTTGATTTCAGAAGCCATTCCCTGATACAAAAACATATCCTTTTTAATATTCTTCTGATAATGCTGCCTGGTTGTGAATATGTGAATCACTGAAATCTCTGAAGCCTCTAAATTGAGAGGAGTCCAAAAGGCATCATAATGGTCATTATAAAGAGTCTACAGGAAATTATCAGCTTTGATTTGCAAGCAAAATGTTGTTTAAAACAGAGATGTCAAACTCCCTGCAGCCACATATTGACTTAGAAAACCACAAATTAACATTACTTATGTTGGGTTGGAGCTTTATTCATTTTGTCAAATATTTTCCAATGATATTTTAATCTAGTCTGGACCCACTGAACCACTAGTTGGGTCACTGTCCCTGGATGCAAATTTGATGCCCCTGACTGTAATCCTGATATCCTGGGATGTGTGGTCAAAAAAGTAAATGGGCTGGTCACATAAAGAACAAGGTTGGATAAGTCAAACATTGCACTTGTAAAAAGACCTGGAGAAAGGCCTCAGCACCATAGAAGCACTCCTGATAGGACTCATAATGGGGCATGAATAAACCTAATATATGGTCCTAAGAAGTGATTGGGTTGTAAGAATTACCTATGATAAGATTATGGATCCATTGAAGTTAGAACGTAAATTAACTTTGACAATTATATTTTAAATGTTAAATGAATTCATCGTTGAGGGAAAAAATTATTGCCCAGTTTTACAACTCAACAAATATGGTATCTACATTGACACATATAGATTGTAGGGATTAGTATCAAGAAAGGTTTAAGAGATGGATTATCTAAAATTCCCTACATTTCAGCTGATTGGATAAAATTTGAAATGGCAATTATAACATTGAATAAAGCTGAATTTAAATTATAAAGAGTAATGGGGAAATTATATTTTGTCTGAATTTGTCATTGACAATAGGAGAGAATCAATATTCCATTTTTATGTACCAAATGTTATTACTTTTAAATTTATGAAGGAAAAGTTCTTTGAGTTGCAAGAAAGTAGAAAAATAATAATGCTGGAAAATGTCAATAACTTAGTAATGGCGTATGACAAATCAAATAAAAAGATGGATGAGAAGCAGTTTTAAATTCAATATCAAAGAAACTGGTTATTACAGCTATGTAGGAAAAAATGAATGGGAGGAGTAGGGAATATACTTTTTAAAAAAGACACATGAATCACTCTGGTCATGGTTTTGGACAAAAAAAATTCCTAAAAATAAATGTAGAAAGACAAGAATTTTAAGTACAAAAATAGATATCAATAAAATAGAAATTATAATGTGAGACCAAATCAAGACTAGACATATATGGAGACCAAATACCAGTACCTCCTTAATGGAGGAGATCAAGCAGATAGTAAGTTAATAAGCATCAATTAAATCCCTACCATGTGTGAAGACATAGTACTATGTGTTGGGGATTTTTAAAAGAAGGCAAGAATCAATCCCAGGTCTTAAGTAACTCTCAGTCTAATGAGAAAGACAACATGCAAATAACTATGTACAAAATTATACAAGATAATTTGGAGATAACAAGCAGAGGGAAGGTACTAACATTAATGGAGCTGGGAAAGGCTTCTTAGAGAGGTTGTGTCTTGGGAAGCCAGAGAAGTTAGGAGGTAGAGGTGAGGAAGAAGAGGATTCCAGGCAGCTGAGACAACCAGTGAAAACACCTGGAACTAGGAAACAGCATGTCTTGCTTGAGGAAAGAAAGGGCAATGTCCCTGGACTTGCAACTACACAGGAGTGAGTAAAACATAACAAACCTGGAAGAGGAATGGGACTTATGAGGGTCTGAGTGCCTCACTGAGGATTTATATGTGATCCTTGAAATGATAGGAAGTCATTGGAGTTTATTGTATTGGAGGATGATAAGATCAGACCTACACTATAAGAAGATCCTTTGACAGCTTTATGGAGGATGGATGACCAGTTGTCAGGTAGGATGCAGAGGACATTTTTAAATTATGGGTAAGATGACATGGGGTATTGGAAAGAGTCAGGAGAGACCAGGATTTGAATCCCACTTCTGACATTTAGTTGTTGTTATGAGCATGAACAAATCCCTTAATTTCTTTGAGCCTCAGTTTCCTCATCTGTAAAATAGGGATAATTTTATCTATAATATTTGTTTCAAGAAGTATCATAGAAAAGTGGATGGAGTGCTAGCCTCAGTATGCAAAAGACCACTAATACATACTAGCTATGTATGGACCCTGTCTTTTCACTTTCTCCCCCTGCCCCAGGCAAATCTTTCAAACTATAATTTGCAGCTGTATTTGTGTTGAATTTCTCAACCCAGTGCTCCCTATACTGATGAAATCACAGGTATGAAGGGAAAAACACTTCATAGAGCTATGGTGAGGCTCAAGTTAAAATAAGACTTTACAAACTTTAAAGTTCTATAGAAATGTTAATTAAGTGTTTTATTTGGATTAGGTAGCCTCTCAAGTCCCTTCTAACTTGGAAATTCTCAGGTTGTATGAAATAATGATTTCCTGAATAAAGTTTGGATTAAAGATCAAATTATAGAAACAAAAATTATAGTAGAGGGCAGCTAGGTGGCATAGTGGATAGAGCACCGGCCCTGGAGTCAGGAGTACCTGAGTTCAAATCCGGCCTCAGACACTTAATAATTACCTAGCTGTGTGGCCTTGGGCAAGCCACTTAACCCCATTGCCTAGCAAAACGCTAAAAAAAAATTATAGTAGAGAAAATCAGTATAAATATATCAGTTTAAAATGAGTGTGTAGCTCAGGGGTAAGTTTATATCTTTGAAGATTTATATTTTAATAGAAGAATAAAAAAATTGATGAACTGAATTTACAATTTGAAAATTAGCAACTGAATCAATTAATAAACCAAATTGAGTATAAAATGGTAACTTATCAGAATTCAAGAAGAAATTAATAAAAAGAAAAGAACAATTAAATTAATAAGTAAAATGCAGTTGATTGTTGAGAACAATGAAATTGATGATTCATTAACAAATTTACTCAAAGAGTGGATCTAAGTGAAACTATCAAATGAGAAAGGGAAAAGAAACACAATTAATGAAAAAGAAAGAAAATTATACTTCAGTACATTCATGGAGCTGATCAAATTAGGTTGCCTCACAACAGTGCAGAAAGCAAACAATTCAAGCCTTCTCATCCTTATGAGTCCTCCTTCATGTCCTCTAATAAATCTTCCCCAAAAAATTCAATGTGTTTGTTTCTTAGCATTTTATGATTATTAATGCAACACTAGGATGACTCATTTGTTAATTTGTTGATTTACTCTAAGACTTAGCCCGACTATTTTTCTGATCATACACATTTTCTAAACAATATTTTTGTATCATTGTATATAATTCAGTCACAGTCAGTAATAAGCTGACACCAATTTATGCCCATTCATATCTTCCTATTGCCTTTAGGGTCACCTACAATTTTATTCATAAATCACGGCTCTCCATCCTTTGCAGCTACAGATCATAATTGAAAGAATATTGGTGGGGGGCAGCTAGGTGGCATAGTGGATAGAGCACTGGCCTTGGAGTCAGGGGTACCTGGGTTCAAATCGACCTCAGACACTTCATAATTACCTAGCCTTGTGGCATTGGGCAAGCCACTTAACCCCATTGCCTTGAAAAATCTAAAAAAATAAAATAAAAAGAAAGAAAGAATATTGGTATTAAAAAATGGCTGGCGTGGCTAGGTGGCACAGTGGATAGTGTACTGGCCCTGGAGTCAGGAGTACTTGAGTTCAAATCCAGCCTCAGACACTTAATAATTACATAGCTGTGTGGACTTGGGCAAGTCACTTGACCCCATTTGTCTCTCCAAGATAGAAAGAAAGAGACAAGGGAGTAAATATTTATCCAGCACCTACTAAACTCTTTTAAATGTTATCTCTTATAACAATTCTTATAACAATCCTATGAGCTAAGTTCAATTATTATCCCTCTTTTACAATCCCTCACTGAAGCAGACAGTAGTGAAATAACTTGCCCAGGGTCATTGAACTGTTATGAGTCATGCTGGATTCAAACTCTGATCTTCCTAATTCCAGGTCCAGGGCTCTGGTCCATCTGCATGTTATATTCTGGACAACAGGAATTCTTCATCCATTTCTTTTTATCCTATATCGCCTATCAATACAATGCTCATCCTTTTTGCTCTCTTGTCATCATTTTCCACTATTTATCACCTTCCTGGACCGCTCTCTCTGGATTTTGTGACAATGGTCTTTGCTAGGTCTTCTCCTACCTGACTGACCTTTTGCCTCCTAAATTTCTTTTACTGAATCAATGTCCATTTAACAACCCCTAGCTGTGAGTGCTCCTCAACATTCTGTCCTGGCTATTCTTTTGAAGACAACTTAGATGTGCATTTTACTATAATCATACTACAATTCAAAGTATAAGGGTTTGGCTCTTGGCTTCAGCTTTGAAGGAAATTTTCTCTTTCTGTCTCTATAGGCTACTGTAAAAAAAGTTACACATTTCCATTTAAGGCAAAAGGAGGGAAGTCTTGCCTCATCATTTTTCTCTCATCCTTCCTCCTTCCCTTTTCCCTCCACCCAAGTCCCACTGAGATCTGGTTACTTCATTACAGAGGGGAAAATGTCAGTAAATGGAAACATGAGCAGCCTCTTTTAACCTCTGCTGGTTATTTCCATCTTAATTCTAGAGAAGGAGTCACAGAATCAGTGACAGAATTTGAAAGTAGAAAATAACTTTGGCATCCATATAGTCCAACTTACCTTCAAAAGGAATCAATCAGCCAAACAACAAGCATGTATTAAATGGCTACTAAGGACCTGATGGATGAGCAACCCTGAAGGGGACTGGCAAACCCTCCCACCAGAGGTGCTGCCTTCCTTCACTCATTTCAGTGAGGCTGGCACAGTAGCCACAGCACAGCTAAACTGCCTCTACGGACAAGCTAAACCAGGCTAAGGATCACTGTCAGTGAGTTAGAGGGATGTCTGCCTCAAATACATGAAGACTTCTCCTGGAGGAATGGTTACTTGAGAACAACTTGTCTCACTGGCCATGAACGCAGATGAAGTTGGAGTTGTGGAACACTTAGTTTGATGAGACCACTGAAGATGCCAAGGTCAACCACTGCATCTGGGGCCATCAACAATCATCTGGACTTTTGCCATTCCACTGGATTTTGATGGTTCTGGAAGAGATGAGGAGACTGACAAATTTGTGGGGTTCTGCCTCACTTCAATCCAGTTTATACACAAGTCAAGACATCACCCCCTGTGATAGCACTGGTCCACTGGTCCTCTTTGAAAACGATAATTATGTGTTAAGCACTGAGAATATAAAGACAACAGGGAAAGGCATTACCTTCAAGGAATTTGAGTTCTAATGGGGGAAAAGAGAGTGAGAGAGAGAGAGAGACTGTGAGAGAAAGAGAGAGGTAGACATATAGACAAGAGAGACAGAAACAGAGAGAGAGATAGAGACAGAGAGACAGACATAGGCAGAGACAGAGAGATGGAGAAAGAAATAGAGACAGGAAAAGAGAAGATAGATAGAGATGATGGATGGATGGATGGATGGATGGATGGATGGATGGATGGATGGATGGATGGATGGATGGATATATAATAACCAGATGTGGATATATGCAAGATATACCCATATCAAATATCAGGTAATCTTGGAGTAGATGACATTAACTAGCAGTTGGATAGAAAAGAAAGGTCTTCCACAGTAGATAGTGTTGAACAGACTCTTGAATAAAGCCAGAGATCCTAAGAGACAAACAAAAAGAGAGAGCACTCTAAATCTGAGGCCAAAGGCATGGGGTGTGAGAGATAGCATCACGTTTAAGGATAGTGGCTATCTTAGTGACTGTAGAGGGGAATACAATGACAGTAAACTGGCAAAGAAAGAAGTCAGATTGTGATGACTTTTAAATGCCAAACAAAAGATATTTATATTTGATATTGATGATTATTGAGTATAGGGGAGAAATGATCAGACCTGTACTTTACGAAAATCACTTTGAGGACCATTTTTGGAGGGTGAATTGGATGAGACAGCTTTGGGAAAGGGAGACAAATTAAGAGGTCATAGCAATATCCTGGGCAAGGGGTGAGAAAAGGCTGCACTAGGGTGGTGACTATGGAAGTAGAATATGATTTGTCCCCTAAAACATAGCTGACAGGAGGTCATGATGACTTCCAGTAAGGACAACCCCACCACCTATTCAAGATTACTGTCAGGAAGTTTTTCCTGACACAAAATATAAATTTACCTATTTATCATCTCCCTTTCCTCCCCCAGCTCCAATCCCATCACCCTGGTTCAGTTTTCCAAGGACCAAACAGAACAATTCTCATCCCTTTTCTACAGGGAGACCTTTCATATACTTGAAGAGATCTATCATATGTCCCTCCATGTCTTCTCTTCAGTCTGATCATCCCCAGTTGAACTCAAGGCCCCGCGTCCTGCTTTTTCTCCCTCTAGAAGCCCTCCAGCTTATTCATGTCCTTAAACTATGGTCTCCAGATGTGAAATAGTAGAAAGTATTGTCAGAAGGCCAAACAGGGAGACAAACTAATATTCTCCATTACTACAATGATCAAATCCTTCCTGCATCTTTGCTTTCCACTGACATTGACAGTAGCTGAACTTGCTTTTCATACCATCCCTAATTAATAAGTTCTTTGTCTAAAACCATTCATCTAAGTAGCTTAAACCTCTATATCAAAACCATTATGTGAACTTGATCATTATCTCATTACCCTCTCTTCCTTGTTAAAAAAATAAACAGACACCTAAAAAGCCCCCAAAAGACCTTCTTAGGAATTCTGTTTTTATTATGCATGTGACTTGCAAGGAAGCACAAACATATAATTTGCATTTGTCTCATTGCCCAAACATTCATACTTTGTCTTTTAACAATACTTCAGCAGCAATGAATTTTAAGTCAACAGCTCTAAAAGAGATGGGAGATGGAACAGTTAGGAGATGGGAAGAAGAGTAAATTTACAGGTTCAATATTATAGGAAGAAAACAAGTACTAGACTCTGTTAAAAGCTTTTTCAAACATGACTCCATTTTATACTGACACAACTCTAGGAAGTAAGTGCTATCATGACCCCCATTTTGCAGATAAGGAAACTGAGGCAGACATCAGTTAAATGACTTTCCTGGCATCACACAATCTGAAGCTGAATCTGAACAAAGGTCTTTTTGACTCAAGGCCTAGTACTATCTATCATATCATCCAGAAAGCTAAGAATAAATAATAAATTTTGTATATTCATGACACTTCCCCTCCCAACCCCCTTCCTCCTTTCTCCTCTCCTACCTCTATGACTTTGTTAGCCCTTTGTTTACTTTCGGGCCTGGCATTTTTAAAAGTTTGGAATTCTCCTCACCCCTCTGTCTTTCTGTTACTGCTTGGTAGAATGGAAACTCCTTGAGGGAAGGTGCTTTCTCAATTTTGTATGTTTATTCTTCTCTCCCATGTCACATAGAAGCCACTTAATAAATGCTGATTGATTGATTAGCCCTTAACAAAGATTAGTTATACGTGCTATTAGGAAACATAAGCTAAGGTGAATTGACTCCCTCCTCTGTTCCCTCCCTGTGTTCAGGTTTTCAGAAAAGGTTTTGTAGGAGTCTTTCTCTTTTTCAATTATAGATAATAGGAAAACAATTGTTTGCTGTACTTGACTGTATATCAGGTCCTATATGAAATCAACATGCATTTATTTAGTACCTACTACATACCCCAGGGATACACACAAAAAAGCAAATGTCCATCCCTGCTCTCAGAGTCAGTCTAATGAGTAGTCAAGGTGCAAACAATATGTAAACAAGAGATATATACAGTATAAATTAGAGATAAATAAGGGAAGGTGCTAGCATTAAGGGGGATTAGATTTTAACTGGGACTTGGAGAAAGACAAGGAATCCAGGGACAGAGTGAGGAGGGAGAGGATTCCAGGCATGAAAGACAGCCCGTGAGAGAGAGAGGTGGTAGATGGAATGGCTTATGTGAGGAACAGAAAGACCAATGTTACTAAAGCTCAATGTATGGCAGGGAGAATAAATTGTAAGCCTGGAAAAGTAGGAAGGAGTCTGTTTGTGAAGGGCTGGAAAAACCAAAAGGAGAATCTTATAATTGATCCTGAAGGTAATAGGGAGCCACTGGAGTTCATCCAGGGCATTGCCATGGTCAGCTGAGTGGAAGGTGGACTGGAGGGCAAGGAGACTAAATAACATCCTGTTATAGTATAGTAGCCCACAAACATGAGATGATGAGGATGACAGTGCCCTACCAGGCTGGCAGCAGTAGCAGAGGAGAGTAGACATATCAGAGATGTTATGAAGTTAAAATCAAAAGTACTTGAGGACAGATTGGATTTGGGAGGAGTGAGAGAGTGAGGAATTGGGGATCTCACTCATGGTGAAAACCTGGGTGATGGGGAAGATGGTATTGTTCACAGTAATAGGAGAACCTGATGAGCTGAGAGGGATGGAGGAAAAAAGGAGATGATGAATATACAGTTAATTCTTCCACATTGCAACTTTCCCCATTGCAGTTTTGATATAGCTCAGCATGAGGTTAAATAGGAATTTGGGGGAAGTTCTGCAGAAGTCACAGAGACATGTGAAGATCAGCAAATGACCCCCCAAAAGTTTAGAAGTTCAGAAATACATAAAACATATGTATGTCAACATATTTTTATTTTTTAATACTGTTAATACACCACAAATGAAAAAGAACAAGAAAAAATTCAAACTTCTCTGGTATGAAGGCAAAGCCAAAGAATTTTATGCAAATTTTCCAAATCCTAGGGGGTGCTATTCCCTTAATCCCCATGATGTAGAAGGGATAACTAATTTTGGATGTGTTGAGTTTAAAAAGTCTACAGAGGGCGGCTAGGTGGCACAATGGATAGACCACCAACCAGCCTTGGAGTCAGGAGGACCTGAGTTTAAATCTAACCTCAGACACTTAATAATTACCTAGCTGTGTGACCTTGGGCAAGTCATTTAACCACATTGCATTGAAAAAACCAAAACCAAAAGAAAACAAACTTTAAAAAAGTCTACAGGACATCTAGTTTGAGATGTCCTTTAGGCAGTTGGAGAGTTGAGTCTACAGGTTAGAACAGGGGCTGGAGCTAAACCTAAGAACCATTAGTATAGGGGTAATCAAATTTATGGGGATGAGATCCATCACTAAGTGAAATACTGCAAAGGGAAAAGAGAAGGTCCAGGATCAAGCATGGGGCATTAATCTTTATTGTTAAACTCAATGGCGTTTTCTCAGTTCTCATGCTTATTTTCTTGATGTATTGGCACCACATTGACCACCATGATTTCTAGATACTGTCTTCTCCCTGGGTTTCCTGGACTCTGTTCTCCCTTGATTCTCCTCCTGAAGAGTTCCTCTTCAGTCTTTTCTCTGTATCCTAATTCACATCCTACTTACTAAATTCATATGTAACCTAAATCTCCTTCCAGAGGGCCTCCCACAGTCCCCATCTCCTTTCTCTCCATGTTGTCTTGATAATCTCATTTGCTCCCAGAGCTAGTTAGGTAACCCCCAACTCTACAGATCAAATTCTGCCTCAGACATTTATCAACAAATCATTTAACCTCTATTATTCTCAGTTTTCTCATCTGTAACACAGGGAAAGTAGTATCACCTGCCTCCCAAGATCACTGTGAGTCAGGCTCTGAGTTCAAATCCTAATTCTCTTACCACCTTTGTGACCATGGCTAAGTCACTTTCTCTATGCCTTAAGTTTCTCTAGTTATAAAGGTGGGGGTGAGGAGATTTTAAAATAAGTGAATTATATGATCTTAAAGGTTAGAACAGAGGCTCTAGATCTAATCCTGACTATATGAAAAAAAAAAAGAGGCAGGATTTTTCTGATCTTATTTGTTTTTGTCCCTTGAAGAGAATAATCGGGACATACATCAAAACCTGTTATGAAACTCATAAGGTCACAACTATAGAGCTGGAACAGGCTCAAGTGTCATCCAGTCCCATTCTCTCATTTTTTTTTAGTTCAGGAAACTGGGACAGATTGAAGGGACTTTTCCAAGGTCACAGAGGCAGGAAGCGGGAGGACCAGAATTCTAGGGCAGGGCCTCAGATTCCAGACCCAAGGTTCAATCTCCTGCACCAAGACATAAGTGATTTTGCAAGGCCTCCTCCTTCCAAAGCCAGCTTTCTCTTCATTATAGCCCTCTGCCTTTCTTGTCAAGGTGACCTTGGAGTCCCAAGGCAGCTGGTGGCAGCAGGACTAGAATAATGCTGGTCCAGGAGTCAGTCCAGACCCAGATACATCCTTGCTGTGCGACTGTGAGCATGTCACTTGACCTCCACCTGTCAGAGTTTCTTTAACTGTTAAAAAAAAACTATCACAGAGTTAATGTGAAAATCAAATGAGATAATATTTGTAAAGTGCTTTACACAGTTACTGGTATTACTGGCACGCAGTAGGAGTTACATATCTATGACTATTTTTACATGGAAGCTGATGGAAATGCAAAAGTAAAATGAGGAGGGAGGTGGGTTATCTTGCCCAAGAAGTATCCTCTTCTACCTCCCCCTCCCCAGGAATGAAGGGATATCATAAGGGGTTGTAAACAGGGAAGTTGTGACCACTGTTGAACTCAAATGTAGGGTTGGAAGTTGGCAGGGGTAGATGACCTTCTGCAGAGACACCAGTAATGGGAGAAGTAGTGGCAGGGGAGCAGGGACAGAACCACGGCTTTTAGGGCTGATGGGGTTTCTGCCTGGGACAACTCCATGGAGAGTCCTCCTTCCAGGCTGTAAAGTGAAGATGGACAGGAGGGAATGATTGTTAGCCTCTAAGGGACCAGTGAGTTGAGTTGGAGGTGCCCTGACTTTATGGGGTCCATCACCTTGATTATTGCTCATAGTGGACCCTCAAGAAAGCAAATCTGGCAACATAGGCATAGATGGTTCTGTTACAAAAGAGAGTGGAAGCATCTATGGGTCTCAAAAAGAGCTCTTCAATGAACTTGTGTTTTAGAAGCTCATATTCAAAAGAGGAAAGCAAGAGCACCTAACTGAAAATGGATTCTAAAGGTTGGCCCAGGCCAATAAGAACAGGGTCAAGAAACGTAAAGGACTTTGAAGCGGTGAAGGATGAACTGGCAGAAGGGAAAGCAAGCACCTGTCTGTGGTTGAGACCAATCCAGTTAACTAAAGCATACGACGGGTAAAGGATAATACAAATCCATCAACAAGTATTTATTAAATGCCTACTATGGGGCAGGCACTATATGTGGTAGGTATCAGTCATATGAAAACCAAGTCAAACTAGTCTCTGCCCTTAAGGAACATATGCTATAATAAAGAATATTCTTATATTCATAGGAAAAATATTCACAACATAAAAGATATCTAGAGAAGTGAGTTATAACCAAATTATGAAGGGTCTTATATTAGGAGCTGAGATATTGGGTTTTTTGGGCAGGTAAGGGGATTTATAAGAAAGGCAAAGGGGAAAGCAAGGTCTTGGCCTGGAATTAGGAATATCAGAATTCAAATAGGACTTCAGACACTTACTTGCTATGTGACCCTGGGTAAATCATTCAACCCCATTTGCCTTGGTTTCTTCATCATCACAAACCATTCCAGTATCATTGTCAAGAAAACCTTAGGCAGCTAGTGGTGTAGTGGATAAAGCACTGGCCCTGGAGTCAGGAGTATCTAAGTTCAAATCCGGTCTCAGACACTTAATAATTACCTAGCTGTGTGGCCTTGGGCAAGCCACTTAACCCCATTTGCCTTGCAAAAACCTAAAATAAAAAATCTTAAAAGGCATTATGAAGAAATAACTGAACAGCAACAGTATCCCAGTTCAGGTCATGCCTCAGAAGCTGTTCCTGGTGCTGATTTTCAGGGACCCTACATCTTTCCTTTTACTGTAACTATGTGGGACCCCCTAATTTGATTGAGGAATAAATATTAGCTGAAACAAGCCATTGAAATGAATAGGATTAATATAGAGTCTGATACATTTGGGAGGAAGCAAAAGAAACATGCCCAATCTGATTATGAAAACCAAAATCTTTAAGCCTTTTAGTCTGTAGCAAATGTTAATCATCGCTTGGGAATGATGGTTTCAGAAGACAAAATTTTGTGATAGAATTAACACTGGTGGTTTTTATAAAAGTCTGATTTCTAAGAATTAAGATATGATTTTTTTTTCCTGAAGTTTCAAAACACTATATTAGAAAAATCTTCCATCCCTGCAACCCCTCCTCTTTGATTATCTAGTTCCTTCTGAAATAATCAGATTGATTCTGGATCTTTTTTATTGATCCTATCTATAGTTAATGGATTTTGTCTTATAACTGCTTAAGTCATGATTTTTTTATCTCTTAATTCAGAAATTCAGTTGTCCTGTAATGAATTGTTTAGAAAACTAGTTCTGCTATTAATCATTCTTCTATTCTTTATCACAAAAATCAGTTACCCTAATACTGAGTGAAGTGAGCAGAACCAGGAAAACATTGTACACATTAGCAGCAACACTGTGTGATGTTCAACTATGATAGACTCAGCTCCTCTCAGTAGTTCCATGAGCAAAGACAATTCTAAAAGACCTGTGATGAAAAATGCCATCCACAAGTAGAGAAAAAACTGTAGAGTCTGAATGCTGACCAAAGCACACTAATTTCACTTTTTAAAATTGGGGGTTTTTTCCCATGATTTTTCCCCTTTTGTTCTGGTTCTTCTTTCACAATATGACTAATTTGGAAATATGATTGTACATATATAACCTTTATCAGATTACTCATAGAAAGGGGAAAAAAAGAAAGGCAGATAAATGTGGAACTCAAAATCTTACTAAAATTCAATGTTGAAAACTATCTTTACATATAATTGGAAAAATAAAATACATACTTAAAAGGAAACAAACAAAGGCAGTTACCCTTAAGTATGCAAGTGGACATCAGAGAATATGATCTAGTATCTTTACACCACCAAGCTGTCCTTCAAGGATATCTGTTTTGTTATCCAAAGAAGTCTGCTTTGCTATCTCTGTCTTTGAAGATGCAACTGTACTTAAGCAATGAACATTGTTTAGTCACAGAAGGGAAGGAGGTTGTTGCTAGCTTTCATTCCCAATTTCCACTCAATCATATTTTCTTCCACCTATGATGCTTGCTACCCTTCCTAATTTTTGTACTCCTCGAAACTATAAAAAGAGAACTATCCTCTTCATTTGGGGTCTTAGCTTTGCTTGGGAAACTGAGTTTCTAATTATTGGTAGATTTGTGCTTTACTAATAAATTATGGGAGGAACTTTATATCTCAGTCTACCTTAATTTTAACTGTTATGCTCTAGAACCTCCATTTGAAAGAGGAAACTGATCACCAATATCTCATTTCCTCTCCATATTAGACTGATAATTCTTTTCCCTGATTTCTCTACAATTCCCCATTATTTGGTACCTCCAGCTCCTTCGCCTTCCCTTTTCATCTTCCTTAATTAAATGTAATGTCTCCATTTCTCTATGTATTTCTAGAACTTAACACAGGACATGCAGCATGTTAAGAATGTTGACATGGTCACAAGTTACACAAGTAGGAAGTTATAGAAATTTGATCTTCTTTGAGTGTATATATGACTTGTGCTTGGAAATTTGACTTAAACCCCAACCTCCTGCATGGGTTGGGGGCAGATCTACTTATTCAGTCTTTACCCCTTCAAAACTTTGATGCAACTATGGGAAACCCAGAAGACTTGGGGGACTTCCCTTCATGGTGGCATCTGTCTTTTCTGACATTTCTCAAAAACTGAAATGACTCATGGGATGTTGTGAAAATGTCAAGGTTAAGAAAATTCTTTAGGACTTAGCATTCTGTTATTTATTGACAAGAATAGTCCATCTTACCTAAGTTTAGTGTAAGATGAGTCAGGTTTTTTAATGCAAAGTGAAGTTATGTAAATGAAAGATCACATGATAAAGTAGGAAGAATTTTGGACTTTGGGTCAGAAGACCTGGATTCAGAGTTTAGACTCCAGCACTTACAATGTGGCCTCTGGCAATTCACTCTCTTCAGGTCTCAGTTTCCTAATTTGTAAAAATGAGTAATTTTGTAATGGAAGAATAGAAGGAAACAGGGATTGAAGTGTCTATCATGAGCATGGCACTGTACCAAGTGCTTTACAAATATTATCTCATTTGATTCTTAGAGTAACTCAAGATATAGTAAGATTATCCCCATTTTTACAGTTGACAAAACTGAAGCAAACAGAAGTTAAATGACTTGCCCAGGGAGTAGTTGAAGTAAAACTATCCTCATTTTACAGTTGAGGAAACTGAGGTACAAAATGATTAAATGACTCACACAACTAGAAAGTGTCTGAGGCTTGATTTAAACTTGTCTTCCTAATTTCAGGCCCAGTGCTCTGTCCTCTGAGCTATCTGGCTGCTTCAAAAAATGACAAAGTGGACAGTTTTGGAGAATATGAGAACCAGGAGAACAAATTACACAAAAAGAACCCTGTAAAAACAAACAACAATGAAAGACTTAAGAACAATAATTAATGTGATGACCAACCACAACCTGTCTCCTAATAGGTGATGAACTTAGGGTACACATTGAGATATATTTTTTGGATGTGATCTATGTGGAATTTTTTTGTGATTATACATATTTGTCTTGATGGTTTTGTTTTCCTTTTTTTTAAAAATTTTATTTGTTTTAAGGCCATGGGGTTAAATGACTTGCCCAAGGTCATACGGCTAGGCAATTATTAAGTGTCTGAGGTCGGATGTGAACTCAGGTTCTTCTGATTCCAGGGCTGGTGCTCTATCCACTGCACCATTTAGCTGCCCCTCATTCTTTTTTAATAAGAGAAGGGGAGAAGTAGGAGGGAAAGTAGGGTTTTATTAAGTTAAACATGTAATTTAAACATTTTAATTGGATTAAATAATCTCATAGTTTTCCCCCTCTAAGATTTTACAATGCTTTGAGCTGCTTAACTTTCAATGGAAAAAGATATAGAATGAGTACAAGTGCAAATGCAAGTATTAAATAATGTTTATTTTTGAAAAACAAGAGAAAGGATATGAGAGTGATTTGAGCACTCAGAAGTGGTGTGCAGGATGAATTATAGAATTAAAAATTAGAGGCAGAAAAATCAATTAGGAAATCATTGCAATATTCCAATTCTTCAGATGATAACTAAGAAGACTTGGAACTTGAGTGATGCTAGTAAGAGAGAGAAGTAATAAGATTCAAGGTATTGCAGAGAAATAAATATTAGAATTTGTATATCAGTCAATTGGACTTGAGGAGGAGACAAAAGCAAGAAAGAAAAATGTCACACAGTTCCTCTAAATCTTGTTTCCTCACCACCATAACCTCAAAGTCACCAGTGACTTGGCTACCAAATCCACTACCCAAAGTTCAGTGTCTTCTTAAGTCTAGTCCAATAATGATAAATTTCTACTGTGTTTGAAATTACAAATGGCAAATAGTGCTATTGAGCATTGTCTCTCCCAGTAGATACATTATTTCAAAAACATGTAATAATATTGAATGAAGGGGGGCAACTAGGTGGTGCAGTGGCTAGAACACCAGCCCTAGAATCAGGCGTACCTGAGTTTAAATCTGGTCTCACTTAATAAATGCCTACCTGTGTGACCTTGGGCAAGTTACTTAACCCCAATGCCTTAAAAAAAAAAGCAACTCAAAGACTGACTAGTTTCTTCCTAGTTGTACTAGTCTTGGCATTCCAGGCAGGGAGGGCATTTAAATGACAGTTTCCTTGGTCTTTAGGAGCTGAATGGAGAGGGAAAACATGACAAATTTTGAGCAAAATTTCATGAGATCCAGAGTAGGAAGGAACCTCAGTCACCATCTAGTTCAACCCCCTCATCTTACAGATGAGGAAATTGAGTAACAGTGAAGTCTCTTGTCAAGGTTGCATTTGGTGTGTGCACTTTCACAATTCTACATCCTTTCTCCCTCATACTCCAGGAGTCAAATGACCTCAGAATAATAGAGCATATGTTTGGACTTTAGAGATCCTCTAATCCAAACTCTTATCAGAAACCTTAATTCCCTTTATAGGAGTTTAGCTAGCCACTGATGGAATAACTTCTACTCCTGAGATAGCCATTTCTATTGTAGGGCAGTCCTAATTACTGGAAATTCTTTATATTGAACAAAAATATATCTATTAGCCATAGTTGAATAATCTGGGGCTAAGCAGATAATACCTCTTCTAAATGGCAACCCAATTAAATATTTGAAAACAGATTATTTGTTCCCTGAGTCTTCTCTGGGCTTTCCAGCCTTTTCACCAATCCTCTTTTGGCATGGTTTCCAGGACCCTCAATAGCCTATTCTCCTTCCTTAGAAATGTTCCAGATGGTGAGTTTCCTTCCAAATTAGCATGACCAGGGCAAAATGCAATAAGACCTCTCTGGAACCTTTAGTTCCATTAATAAAGTTTAAGATTTTAGGAGGCAGTTAGGTGGCTCAGTGGATTGAGCACTGGCCCAGAGTCAGGAGTACCTGAGTTCAAATCCGGTTTTCTGACACTTAATAATTGTCTAGCTGTTTGACCTAGGATAAGTTACTTCATTCTATTGCCTTAAATAAAAAGTAAAAATAAAGGAAAAAAATTTAAAAAAGATTTTAGGATGATAGATTCAGAGCTGAGTGAGATCTCTAAAATCACTAGGTCACTTTCTGCATTTAACAGATGAGGAAATTGAAGTCTAAAGATAGTGTGACTTGTCTATCCCACGGGTATTAAATAGCAGAATCAGGATTTGAATTCATGTTTTTCAACTCTAAATGCAGTGCTTTTTCAAGTCATGATTCTCTTGGGGAATTAATGCCCTCTGTTTCCTTAAATGATCATGTATTTTCTTATCTGTTTGCACTTTGTATACTCACAGTGCCAGGTAACCTCGAGGGTAGTGACTTTCATTTTCTCTTTGTATTACCAGGGTTTTATATACTATACAAGCTTAATGTTGTCATTTTTCATTCTATAAGAGGACCATGAATCTAGAGAGCTGATATTGTGCCATGCAAGTGACTTGGATTTAAGTGAGGGAGGCCTCTATAAAGTCCCCAGCCTCACTTTCTCTTCAAATCTGAGTCCATGACCAGATAGGGATCAAGATGACTGGAGATGGCTCTGGATCTTGGTCTTTTTCAAGCAAAAGTCTTTTATCAGGTCTCAATTTGGATAAAATGGATAAGGGTGCCTAATATGAGCTCACTGGATTGTCCATATTTGACGTTAAACTCCTTCAATGTCTCATTGTGATACAGAGATAATGCTGACTTCTCAAAGACACCAACATAAATTAAGCTCCAAATTGAATAGTCTTCAGTTTTGGTTCACCATCACAACTCCATTTTAAGGATGTGTCTAGATTGTCAAAGGCTAGCTAAAAAGGATGAATTCTTTAGCTATAGTTCCTAAAGATTATTTACTAAGGCATAAAGAATTGCAACATCAATTTTTGCAAGGAATGCCATTATAAATGAAATTATTTCCTTGAAAAATTGAAATAAAGGCAGCATGACATTTTGGAGGGGGAGGATCATATCAATACATTAATATTCAAGTCACTGATAAAAATGTTGAACAGAATAGGGCCAAGGACAGCCTTGAGCTATATCTAGAGAATTTGCTGTCAATTGATCTTGATCCATAATGTCAACACTCTTTGGAGCTAAGAAGCTCCAAATACATCTAATTATAACACTTTTATCTTGTCCACAAAAATAGCAAGAGAAACTTTGACATTCTCTTAATATACTTGTTTTATAATTCTGTCAAAAGAGAATGAGGCTAGTCTTCCATGACTTGTGCTTAATGAACCCTTGTTAGTTATGTCCCTTTCCAAATGCTCAGATTTATCCTTTTAACACGCCACTCCCTAATTCTGAAGTACTGAACTACATAAATTTCATCTTGATTAGAGTCCAACACCCAGCTCACCCTTCAAGGTTCATTCAGCGCAAAGGGCATCTTTTCTGATAATCTTTGGAAGTAATCATTCCCTTTTCTGGACTATTATGGCATTTCTTCTGTGCTTCTTTTATTCACATTCTACCTTATATTGTGTGCGTGTGTGTATGTGTGTGTGTGTGTGTGTGTGTGTGTATTGTAGTGAGGTGTGATGAAAGAACAGTTTGGTGAAAAGAATTCTGAATTTGGAATCAAAGGGCATGAGTTCACATTCAAACATCACTACTTTCTACCTGTGTAACCTGAAGTACATTATGTGATCTCTCTGAGCTCTACTATCTCCAAAACGAGGGAACTGGACTAGATTAGTGATATCACAATCAAATAGAAATGGGTCCCTGAAGATCAAATATTGACTTGGAAAACAACAGATTAATATTATCTGTGTTGTATATTTATTTATTTTGTTAACCACTTCCCTATTACATTTGGGCCAGAATTTTGCTGTGGCTTCCTGCCTAGGATCATCAAGATTGATGCTGATTAAATGGTCATTAGGTCCCTTCCAGTCATGGTGTGGTGTTGATAAAAGTTCAAACAATTGGTTCTTTGAAAAAAAAACAACTTAATGACACACTTTTTATCTGCACTATTAATATTTTCTTCATTATTTTCTTATATCTCAACATCCAAAACAATAAACCAAGTTCTGATTTGCAGCTTTTGAATTTGAGGTGTGAATAGTCATAATGAAAATTTAATAATTATTCCTCTCCAGCCAGTTTGAGGTGGTTAGAGTATCCCCCCCCCAGCTTCCAGGATATAAATCTCTGTTACTCTGTTCCCTCCTAGGTTGGGGTAGAGATGCTGGAAAGTGTATTTCCTTTGTATCTTTGCCCAGCAAAGTGCTAGGATATATATTGAACTGCAGCAAAAGGGAAGAAAGAAATTTTTTAAAAGTATGGAAAATATAAAGGGAAATTGGTTTTCAAGAGAAGGGAGATCAGAGCATGTTTGAAGGTAGAGAGAAGGGACTCAGTAGGGAGAGAGTGAATCCTGCAAAGGATTCCTCTCCTGTGATATTTGTGTAAGAGGATTGAGCAGGGCAACAAGCTGATCTGTTAGAATATATCTGAGCGTGTGCTTTGCCTTCTTCTCTTTGGGAACACATGCTCTGGTCACTTAATAAAGTGTAAAAATATGTGTAATTCAACAACTGGTCCTTTAGTTTCCGAAAATGGGGTGATATTGAAGATTATGGCAGGAGGAACCCCTTGCCTCCCCTACTAGTTTATAAGAGCTAAAGAAAGACTCTCTGTCTCTTATTGCTTGGCCTGTTCTCCCATGGACTTCCAGTAAGGGAAAGAGACTTTCTCTCTCCTCTTCCCAGCAATCATGATAGGCAGAAATAGTTACAATAGTTAGTTACAATCATGAGCTTGAACCCAAAAATCCCTGGCCCTCTAGTGTGATTTGTGTTTCTTGTCTGATTAAAGGTCACTGAACAGCAAGGAACATTTCCTTTATTCTATTTCTGGAAGACACAGGGATGGTCACACCCTAGATCTCACCATTATCCATTTATCCATTATCTACTTCCTTTATCAAAAACTCTGCCATTCTTCTGATAATAATCTATCCTACCATCTCTCCCAGTGTCTCACCCATCCTAAACCTATTCTTTGTAGCACTGATCTCCAGTCCTCCCACCCCTGGGTACTTTCTCAGGCCATTATCCCTGAATTCATTTCCTTCCCTTCCAAATATTGTTCCTTTGGTTAATCCATACACCTACACACTGTCATCAACTCCCAAGTCTCTGGATCCTTTGCCAAACCTCAACTTGGAATACTCTCAGCCTGCCATACACTTCCTCTTCTTCTAATGAAAGGCCATTGAATGAAACTGGGGGAAATCACACAATTGTGCCAAGTATACAATAAACTATAAACTTCAAGTTATCCACTTTCCACAGGGCCCTCACTGAAGCAAAACAATTCTTTTATTCCTACCTAATTAATTTACTATGTCATTCTATTCAGAGGCTATTCCAAACCTTCTCTTCTCTACTCTAGCCTTCCCTTGTCTTCTCTCTCTCAACTGAAGAGGCTGTTCACCACATGCTCCTCCTTTCCCCCCTTCTCTTCAATTCATTCTGAACAGCATCTCCTACCTTCATCCTTAATCAGTCTCTAACAATGAAGTGGGTTGATTCTATCCTCTCCTACTCCCAGAAAACTTCCCCTCAACCTCCCCTCTCTCAAATCTACTTCTATCTACAATTACTTCCCTACAGTCTTTAAGCATACCTAGTCTCCTCAATTCTTAAAAAAAAAAAAAGCAAAACAAAAACAAAAACAAATTCACTAGACATTAAGCTTTCATCCAGTGGGCTCCCCTTTTCAGCAAAACTAAAAAAAGCCACCCAGACTTATTGCTTCCCTTGCCTTTCCTCTCATTCTTCAATATTTTATAATCTGGCATCTGACCTCAAAACTCAACTGAGAGCTTTCTGCAAATTAACCAATAAACTCTAATAGTCTTTCCTTAGCCTTCATCTCATTTGATCTTTTGATACCACTTGGCACCGTTGGCCATCCTCTTCTCCTGGATATTCTGAGATTTCTTTTGTCATTACCATCTCCTGATTTTCCTTCTCGTCTACTCCTTTGCATATCTTTTGCAGTATCATCATTCATACTGTGCCCCTAAACAATAGGTGTTCCCCAAGGTTCTCTCTCCTAGATCACCTATTTCTCTAGAACAATATACACAAATACACAATGTAGAGAAAGACAAAATTAAAAAACAAAACTCAGGTCAAATACAACAGATAATAGTACCAAGTTGTTAATACTGAAGCACTAATCCTTCCTCTCTGTCAATAGGCAGTAACCTACAAAAGTGAAATGTATTCTTTCAGGAATGTTTTTTTGTGGGAGTTTGGGAAATTATATCAAAATGAAATTAATAAAAAAATTTAGTTAGACCACAGTTAACTAAAGGACCTATCAATAGTTACCCTGTGTCTCATCAATGCAATGAGACCAGGGTGAGTAGGGAAAATCAAGTTACTCCTCAGTGATAAAACTATGGGTAGAAGGCAATGCAACAGGAGAGTGAGATGGATCACTTGGTCCTTCTAATTTGATCTTCTAATGTAATTTGTATTAGTATAGAGTCCCCTTTGGACTGGCTCACCCTGAGTCTCAATCTCATTATGGGGCTGGATGTCCAGAAGGCAGCTGACTACTACCCCTCAAAAGGTTCTAGGGGGTAACTTGGTGAGGCTTTTCTTTTGGGGGGGTTCTACCATCATCACTCAAGTCAACAGTGATGGGCTCCCAAATTAACTTGATATCAATTCCTTTTTTTACAAAGGGACATTTGCTAAAGCACTATTCTAATGTAAAACATCCTGAGGGAGGAAGAATGACATAGATCTGCAAAGAACTCAGGTATTTGAAGTTTTTTGCTCATCTCCTGGGGCAAACAAATATTAGATGTCAAGAATAAGGTGTGGGGGTGTGGCAAAGCACTTGGTAAAAAGAATAAGAACATGAAGACATAAGGGAGGTTGTGGGGAGCTTCCTTTGTTCTTATAGCCAGGTTACTTGGCTAGAAGCAATGACAACTTCTGCAGTTCCCCTCCTCATGCATGCTTCTGGGGAACCTGGAGAGATGATGCCTAAAGGGGGCAAGAAACAATTGTATTTTATTGAGACTGTATTTTATTGTAGGCACTTAAAAGTGTAGTTGAAGGGATGATGAAAAATACAGAAAAATTGGCCATTCTTGTGATCTGTCCCATATTAGCTGGATAGAACCTATTTCTAAGAATGACTTTTTATTGTTAGACTGCATCTGACTTATCTAATCAAATTTCTCTAAACATCTGTAGTTGCCCCTAGCCTTTACATTTCCTCTAAAGATCAGTGATTGACCCTGGCCCTCATTCTTCTTTGTATACCTTTCTTTGCAGCTTAAAGGAATTATGGAAGTCACCTGGAGAGAGTGACCTTTCTTAGATCAAGGTCAGGATACTAACCTCCATAATTCGTAGTTTTAGAAGCAGAGAGTTTAACCAATGGAAAGAGCATCGAGTCTTGAATGAGAGATAACTGAGCTTGAATTTTGACTATGTGTCTCTAAAGCTCCCTGGGCCTGAGTTTCTTTATCTGTAGAAAGATGGAGATTGAATTAAATAATCTCTAAAATTCTTCTGTTTCTAATTCTCTTTTATCATTCTCCTTAAGGTGTAACAGTCTCATTTCTTAATTGTATGGGGTAAATATGTGATATGCCCAGGAATTTTCCCGAAATTACTACTTATTAAAAATGTACTTTAGGGGTGGCTACGTAGTGCAGAGGATCGAGCACTGGCCCTGGAGTCAGGAGTAGCTGAGTTCAAATCCGGCCTCAGACAATAATTACCTAGCTGTGTGGCCCTGGGCAAGCCACTTAACCCCATTGCCTTGCAAAAAAAAAAATTAAAAATTGTAAAAAAAAATGTACTTTATAAATCCAGCTCCTGGGCTGGCTGGTCATGACCATTTCCAACTTCATGGAGGGCACCTAGGTGGTGATAGAGCAACAGTCCTGGAGTCATAAGGATTTGAGTTCAAATTCACCTTCAGACACTTGACAATTGTGGTGTAACCTTAGGCAAGTCAATCCTGAATGCCTTAGAATCAGGACCATCTCTAGGGATCCTGATTCATATCTGGCCACTGGACCCAGGTGGTTCTGGAGGAGAAGGGGAGACTGGTCAGTTAGCACAGTATCCCCTCACTCAGATCCAATTCATGTGCTTGTCATGGCATCACCTCCTCGAGATCATGGTCTTCTTCTTCAAGAGAATAAAGGACAAAACATCACACCTCTTGCATCTGTCTCCCCATGTATAGCAAGGTTCCTGCACTTCCTTTATATGAACGAGCTTCTTTTTGTCTGGGTGTCTCCACATAGCTTACTTAATCTGTCAGCCAGTCTTCATGGGGCTTAGTTAGCAGCACGTATTACAAAATAGAATGTTTGGTTAAAACTACAAGGAACTGTCATAGGATAAAAGATAAAGTTATGGTTGGGCTCTAAGGAAAACAAACAACTTCAGTGGAAGGAGATAAGGGAAGCCAGGTCAGGTAGTAACACGTCATCACTGAAACAGGACAGGTTAAAACAAAAGCAACAGCTGATGTCTTCGCAATACCTTAAATTCTGTGAATTACTTTTCCTACATTCTATCATTTGAGCCTCACATGAACCCAGGTCAAATACAACAGACAATTATGGCAGCGAGTGTTCGTGCTTCAGCAGAAATCCTCCCTTTCTGTTAATCAGTAACCTAGAAAAGTGAACCGTACTTTTGGGAATGTGTTTTGTGGGAGGTTTTTTTTGGGGGGGGGAGGAGTTATAACAAAATAAATTTATTAATAAAACGGGACGGCTACTTTAGAAATACCAATTTTAGAGATAAAGAAACTGCAATTCAGAAACATTATTTGCTCCTAATCAAGTAATCCTTGTGAATTTGGCATTGGGGAGGCGCGGAGGGGCCAGGAGGAGGCGGTGTCCCCGCGCTGCGGGGGCCGCCGTGGGGCCGGGCGGCCCGGGGCGACCCCAGGGCCTGGGATGACCGGCCCGTCCGAAGCCCTCGGGGCTGGATTGGCTCGGGGCTGGACGGCCCGACGAAACGGAGCGCGACCAAGTGGCCGCGGGGCCGGTCTCAGGTGCATTTAAAATACTCGAATAACAACTCCAAGTGCCCGTAAGCGGGCTCCGCGGAGAGGCCGCCGGCTCCCGGGCCTGGAAGGCCTCGGCCAGGGCCGGGCCCCGGCTTTGTGAGCCCGCGGACTCGGGCGTCTCCGCGCGGTCCGGCTCCAGCGGCCCGATGGGCATCTGCGTGCCCCACAGGCGGGTCGGCTTGGGCCCCCCGGGGGTCTCCAGGTGACGCTGCCACACACCCGGGCCCCAGCTCTCTCCTCCAGCTCGGGGAGTCAGAGTCCACGGGGGGGCCCCGAACCCCAGGGCAGCCTGGTTCGGGCCTCCGGGCCCAGCCACGTCCCTGCCGCGCCCCGGGCCCGCCCCCTCCGGCCCGCCCCGCCCCGCCCCCTCCGGCCCGCCCCGCCCCCAGCGGCCGCGGCTCCTTCCCAGTCCCGCCCCTCCCCGCCAGGCCCCGCCCCGGCCCCGCCTCCTCCCGGCTGCCCTCCTCCCTACCTCCCCGGCCGCCCCTCCCGGCTGCTCTCCTCGCCCCTCCCCGGCCGGCCCCGCCCCTCCCGGCTGCTCTCCTCGCCCCTCCCCGGACGGCCCCTCCCCTCCCCGCCAGGCCCCGCCCCTCCCGGCTGCCCTCCTCGCTCCCTCCGAGGCGGCGGCTCCGCCCCTCCCCTCCCCGCCAGGCCCCGCCCCCACAGGCCCCGCCCCTGCCGGCTGCCCTCCTGGCTCCCTCCGAGGCGGCGGCTCCGCCCCTCCCCTCCCGGCCCGGCCAGGCCCCTCCCCTCCCCGCCAGGCCCCGCCCCCCACAGGCCCCGCCCCTCCCGGCTGCCCTCCTCGCTCCCTCCCCGGCTCCGCCCCTCCCCGCCAGGCCCCGCCCCCACAGGCCCCGCCCTCCCGGCTGCCCTCCTCGCTCCCTCCGAGGCGGCGGCTCCGCCCCTCCCCGGCTCCGCCCCTCCCCGCCAGGCCCCGCCCCCACAGGCCCCGCCCCTCCCGGCTGCCCTCCTCGCTCCCTCCCCGGCTCCGCCCCTCCCCTCCCCGCCAGGCCCCGCCCCCACAGGCCCCGCCCTCCCGGCTGCCCTCCTCGCTCCCTCCGAGGCGGCGGCTCCGCCCCTCCCCTCCCCGCCAGGCCCCGCCCCCCAGAGGCCCCGCCCCTCCCGGCTGCCCTCCTCGCTCCCTCCGAGGCGGCGGCTCCGCCCGGCTCCGGCTCGGCTCGGCTCGGCTCGGCTCGGCTCGGCTCGGGCCCGGCCCCGGCTGAAGATGAGCATCATGGACTTCAACGTGAAGAAGCTGGCCGCGGACGCGGGCACCTTCCTGAGCCGCGCGGTGCAGGTAGCGCGCGGGCCGGGCCGGGCGGCGAGGCGGGCGGGAGGCCGAGGCCCGCGGCGGCGC
The DNA here is from genome assembly GCF_037893015.1 of Macrotis lagotis. NCBI lineage: Eukaryota > Metazoa > Chordata > Mammalia > Peramelemorphia > Peramelidae > Macrotis > Macrotis lagotis. The sequence continues at coordinate 42,596,663 of NC_133659.1, read as the reverse complement.
GTTCCCCGAGGCCCCGCCTTCGGCGCTGACAGCCGGGCCGGGCCGGGGCCGGGCTGGGGCCGGGCCAGGGCCGGGCCGGGCCGGCAACGGAAGGAGCCGCGGCCTCGCCCTGTTCCTCCGGCCGCGGGCGGCGGGGCCGGGGCGGGGCCTTTCCCGGGTGGCGGCGAGGCCGGGCCGGGCCTCCTGGCTGCCCCCGGGGCCCGGCCGGGCCCGGCCCCCTCGGGGAGGAGGGGTCCCGGCCGCGTCCGGCCTCGGGGCGCCGAGCGGGGCGGGGGGCTGCGGGCCGGGCGGCCTCCGGACCCACGACCTCCTGCTCCGGGCCGGGCCGGGCCAGAACGCCCCGGAAAGCCTCGGGCGGCCCCGCCGGCCCGGGAAAGGCCCCCACACAGCGAGCCCCCGCCCCGGCGGCGCCGCGGCGTCTGGGGGCCCCCCGGGCCCGAGCGGTGGGGCCGAGCTCGGCGCGGCCCCGCGCCCAGCAGTGACCGAGGACTTGGCGAAGCCCCGATTGGGGCCACGGCGCCCTGGTCCTCCCGGGACCCTCTTATAGCCGGTGGCACCGCGTGGCTTTGGCCGCCCCAACGGGCACGGGAACCTCCCCTTTCCTTGGCGGGGGGACCCCCACGACCCTGCCCCAGCCCGGCGTGCACGTCTGTGTGTGTCTCTGGCGGGCATGGGCCACCCGGCCTTCCGGGCTGCCAGCCTCGGTGCCCCTCTGTGTGGGCACCCTCCTTGGCAGCTTGACTCATAGTGACAGACCTTCACTCAGATCAGCAAAGACTGATTAAGGGTTTTTTAGGGCGGGACTCGCTAAGGATGGAAAAAAGTAAAAAAAAAACATTAAAATCCGCCGGGAACTTTCTGCTGGTTTGAAAGTCCGAAGGCGACGCAGATAATGACTATAGATAAGCTCAGGCACGGAACCCAAGCTTAGGATCCCGAGAGTTGGGCTGGAAAAGCCCCTTGAGGATCTGGCCCACCTCCTCATTTTACAGATCTAAAAATGGAGGCCTAGCAGAAAATGACTTGCCCAAAGACTCGCAGGAAGGAAGAGGCAAAAGTGGAACTTAAATCCGAGTCGTCCCACTCTTCCCTTTAAGAATACAAAGCCTCATCATACAGGAAATTTTGAGAAGAGAAGGAATACTTTCCCACTGACCAGTGGCTGTATTTTGAATATCGAAAAGGCTAATTGGACGCGTTGATTCAATAAATCAGAACTCCAAGTGTCCATTAGGTCACTTTGTACATTGGCCAAACCTCTAAGTGCCAAATGCAATGTTAATCTCTGTCTATATTTAATGTTGTCTTTCTCCACATACTCAGTTCCGATTGGAGTGAGTTGACTGTAGAGTGGGTAGCCCAAGGAGACGGGCTGGAATTTACTATCCTAACTTTAGAAGACAGACAGTCAAGTCTGAGAAATGTTGATAGTGTGCTTTTAAAGAATTGGTGATTAAAGGAAATAGGAAAAGAGCTTTTGTGAGCTTGATCTGTGCTCCAGTCTGTTATACCTGGAACAGAGACAATTCTGTAACATTAACTTGGATTTGTCTTTTAAGGAATAATTTTTAAAAGTGTTATTCTAAATCAGTATTAAACAAGTCAGATAGATTTTTTAATATCCCTGAGATCATTACTTTTAAGAGTTAAGAGAGCCTGGGACTGTACCTCATGTGAAATTGAAAATACTATGCTAGATTAGACAAAATGCTTCTTTGTGAAGCTTATTTCAGTTAGTGAATAACTGAGATCTCATTCTATACTTTTATTGACATCAGTAGTCATAGGATTATAGTTTTAGAGGTAGATTGGGCCTTAGAGTCATTTGCCCTATAGTGATGGACTAAGCATAATGAATTGCAATTAAAGCTTGAGAACTATACCAGACCAGATAAATGATAAAAACAGTGGTCAGGAAAAAAACAAATTGTCAGATATCTTAATATTAAGAATTTTCTATTAAAATCAAATAGTTTCTCTTAGTATTTGAAAGAATAAGCAACAAACCAGAATGTGTAAGGAGCTCAGATTTCTTATTTCTTCCTTTATCTGGTACATATTTATTTTAATTTCCTCTGAATAGCATATCTCTTCCATTTGTTCCTGACCACAACAGACTGAAATATGAAATACCCTATCCTTCCTTTTAACATTATTATCCATACTATCAATTTACTGATACAAACTTGAGATCTCTTCTATCCTTGTCTTGAATTGCCATTTAAAGCTCTTAGAAGATTAATGTCAAAATTGGGTCTTATCGTTATTTCTACTATAATACTGAGAAAAGTGCCATGTATGTAATAGTCATTCATTATTAAATTAAAAGACAAAATATATAATTTTCATTTTAGAATCATATCAGCAGACCAGGCTCATGGGATCGCTTAAGGTTGGAGGTCTGAGCTGTAGTGTCTGTACTAGGCAGCCTGGGGAGGAGAACAAGCAGGTTAAACTGGTGTGCTGATCAGCAGTGAGAAGGCTTCTCCACTTCCAGCCTAGGCAAGATCTGTTTCTCAGCCTCCCCTCTATTACAAAAAAGGCACGATAGCAAAAGGATATATGTTCTGCACCCTCATTTCTTGGAAAGATTGATTTGTTTTCAAGATTTCATTCAAATACGTTTACCTTTTCCTCTCCCCCCCCCCCAGTGCTATTACTTTGTATTCATTTTTTAAATTTAATTTTAAATTTATTTTTTCTTAGTTACATGTAAAAATTTATAATGTTCTTTTTTAAAAAATTAATTCTAAATTCTCTTCTCCCCCTCCCTTGAGCAAGCAAGCAATTTGATATAGATTACACAGATGTAGTCACGTAGAACATTTTCATTGTTACATAAAACACCTTGTATATTTTTTATATATTCTTTATATGCATATATGTGTATATATATATATATATGTTGTCTCCACTTTTAAAATGTAAGTTCCTTGAGGGTGAGGATCATTTTTTTTCTTTCTTCCCAGGGCTTGATAACATGATAGGCAGTTAATGTTGATTGATTTACTTGTGCAGCATTACTAGATCTCTACTACATACTATACATTCTGAAGTCAAACTATTCACAAATTCCCTTTGAAAGAAATAGGGCTTTCCATGATTAAAAATTTAAGAAGTATGAGCTTGGTATTTAATATGAGTTCTAATTTTCTGTTGGTCTTTTTAGAAATACTTTCTTCTCTCCTTTTGCCATATACTCCCCCTTTCCTCTTTCAAGACTCCTTGAAAACTCTTCTTTTTCAAGACTATGTCAATAACTTTTCCATTCCTTTGCCATTCTCATGAATAAAATTTTAAAAAAATAGCCCTCATTTATTTAGTGTTTCATATATTTTTGTGTTAGAACATCAGGAGTTAAACACCCACCTCACTCATTGAGTGAAGTCATATAAGCTCAGTATCATATTATCACTAAAAACCATTTTTTATAATTATTTGGTTATTTTGTAATTTACACATGATAATTATTTTTCTGCTAATTTCTTAAAAGGACCAAAATTAATGACCATAAGAGCCTTGCTTTTTACGTTTGCCTTATGAAAGTCTCATTTAAAAAAAATGCTTAATCTTGATATATAACCCAAACTATTTAAGAAAAGTCCAGAGAGAAATTGTACTTACCAAATTTTTGTTCTTAAACTGCAGTTTCCTTAGAATAGGGAATTTCCCCTCTACTGAATACAGAAACCCCTTTATTGATGAAGATCTGCAGTTTTTCCTTTTAGCAAGTTGCCTAGGACACTGAGAAAGATTTTTGCCTGGGATTACCCAGTCAGTATGCTGCAGTGAGAACTTGAGGTGTTCCTCACCTGAGCCTTTCACTTAATAAGCTTTAAAATGGTGACATATAGAGCATTTATTAAGTGCTAATACTTTGCACTAGTATACACTGTGCTAAACAAATACAATCAGGCAAGATAGCCCCTACCCTGAAAGAGTTTACATGCTATTTGGGGAATAACAGCCTCTAAAGGAGATTCAGTATGGTTGGTGAGTGCCTAGATGGGATTATGGAAAGAAGATGGGCACTGTAGAGGGTCAGGAGAGGAGCATGGAGCTGGAGTGAAGAGATCAGGACCTAAACACCCCATGAAATAATCAATGTTCTAATCATCATCTTAAATACTAGTTTATACTGTACACAAAATAAAGATGCTGAAAATTATGAAACTTTCAATTCAACTATATGTTGCTTAAAGACTGATTTATTGATTTAAAAATTAGATATAATCAAGTTATTTAAATAGGAAAAAATGTAGATGATTTTGAAGATGAAGACCTGGGTTACCAAGATGGGCTAAAAGAAAAGTAATATAGAAAATCATATATGTTTAGTACCTATCTAATTATGAGATTAGAAATCTTTGATTTCTAAAAGTAAGTTATATTAGAATTTTCATAGTATCCAGTCTCCAGCAAACTTGGAATTCTTTCAAAACTTAGCCCTTCTTTCATGGAATTGGTAGTAAGTGTTCCTTCCTTCATTAAATGTATTTCTCACTCAACTCCTTCATCCTGAAAAAGCCTTTTTATTTCCTTTTCCTTCTTTTTCTACTCCCTGTAGCCATTATAGGTAGGTATGCTGCTAAAACAATATTTCATTTAGTTTGTATAGGGGAATAAATCAACATTGTTTTAGTTACTTAATCTAACCTTTTTTCACTATGAAATAATAACAGGAAACAAAGAGTTTAATTCTTGGTACTTTTATATTCATGATTTCATCAGTGTGTAGCTTATTACACCATTGCAATCAATCAGTAAACATTTAATAAGTGCTTTCTATTTGCTTGAGGGCCATTCTTTAACCTGTGTCTTTCCCATTATGTTACACATAATCAACCTAACACTCTGAGGGCCTGTACCTGGTTCCTTTGGAATTTGGGGGCTAACATTATAGCAGTTGAGCTGACCATATATCTTATTTTTGTTTCATGACCAGGTTATCTCCTTTTCTCTTGATACCCTGAATGTCATTTTTTAATATGCAAGTCATTATTGGTAATGGACTGCAATGTCCTTGTGCTAGGCAGGCATCTTTGCATTGCCTTTGGGCATTATTACTTGACTAAGAAGTTTTGTGTTTCTTTACCTTATAACTTAATGGGAAGAAAATTTTTAAGTAATGCAGAAGAGTGGAGTTTATTTTTTTCAGAATGGATAGGTCAGAGTGATATGCAACTAAGGCAGGCAGTGTGTTGAGTGAATTTTATGTTTTTACATGTAGTTTAGATGTTAGTCACTAAAGATACACCATAAACTGAATTAAATTGAATTGAAATGAGATGATACTGTTTTAGATATGGAGGAGATGGTGGACTTTATCTAGTATACTTATTCGCTTTATAGAGGAGAACCAAGGAGGTGATGTCATTACCCAGAGCCATCTAGGTAGTGGCAGATCTAGAGCCCTCCCCAGGTTCACTTTTCTAGAAACAAAACACTTCTGATTGCAGATAATTTGTAAAGATTTCCACAAATCCATACCGATTGCTGTTACAAAAGTTCAAATTTCTTTTTAACTTCATTGGCTCATTGACATGGACTTGGTCCCAGAAAATGGTAGATTGTAGTATGTCTGTCTGTCTTAATCCTGTGCTACTCCTGTCCAGGTCCCCACGTACCCAACATGCTGGGATATTTTCACTTAACTGCAATATGTATGGAGTGTACACCTGTTGCTTCTCATTCCGTGACCAGACTACCTTCTTTTCTGATACATTTCTTTGACTTAAACTGCTTCTATGTACTATTCCTGTTCATCTATTTGTGGATAGAGTGTCACTTTCCTTTTCAGTGATCATAATTGTGTGAACTTTTGAATAATCTAATCTCCTTGATTCATAGCCATATCTTTACCAAACAATTGGTTTGAGAAAAATGGGCATTTCAGGGAGAAGTTTTTTAAGAGTGATATGCGACTAAGGCAGGTATGTGTGGAGTGAATTTTATGTTTCTGCATATAATTTTAGATATTAGTAATTAAAGACACATCATAAACTGAGTCCATAATTGACAGTGCTTCAGTTGAATTTGTTTTCTTATTCTCAATTCTGGACCCAGTTCCCTGGTTCCTCTATAATCCATTCAAGATAAGATGCACTGACAGACTAGTGCCTCTGGTATAAGGTCTTGCTGAGCCTTTTCAAGGTTGCTCATCCACTTTTGTGACTCCACACTGAACTTTGATCTATGGCTTCAAGAAACTATAGCTTGCAGAGAGACCACACCCAGTAAGCCATTTTAGCAGATGCATTTAACCAGATTGAGGGTGACCAACTGTCCTCCAACCTATTGGTGAGTTGGGGGATATCTGCTTCACAATACGAAGACCCTCCAGTCAAATGGGGAGATGAAAAACAGCTTGTTCCAGTGGCCATTGAAGCAGCTGAAGCAGGGGCTGCAGAATGCTTAGAGCTTGATTGGACATTGAAGACACCAAGGTCATTCACAGCATCCTGGGACACCCAGTCCTCTTGTTTTTTGTCTGGATGCTTGACTTCAGTGACTCCAGAAAAGAGAGTGAGGCTGACAACTTTGGACAACTCTTCCTCATTTCAATCCATTTCAGGCATAAGCAAGACGGCATTGGTTCTCATCAAAAATGAAGGACCAAACAACAGCAGCAACTGATAGACAAAGATATCATAGTCTGGACAAGAGACTAGGTATTATTTGGATAGTCAGATCAATTCTTAGTGTTTTTAGATCTCATTTAGGGAGATCTGGAGAATTTCAGAACTTGCAGTCAGTGAAATATCATTTGTAAACAACTATCTGGAGGACTTCACTTTCTGTAAGGAAAGACTCTTTCTTATGGGCCTCTATGATAGTGACGAACACCTTTGGCAGACATCTCCTTTGTTTTATGCTCAATTTGGAATAAATAATCAATGAATCATCCCATAGTATTATCTCTCTATCTGTTCAGGAATCCTTTATGATTTTAAAATATATATATAAAAGATACCTAGTTGAAAAAGAGCAATAAGGGGCGGCTAGGTGGCACAGTAGATAAAGCACTGGCCTTGGAGTCAGGAGTACCTGGGTTCAAATCCAGTCTCAGACACCTAGCTGTGTGGCCTTGGGCAAGCCACTTAACCCCATTTGCCTTGCAAAAACCTAAAAAAAAAAAGCAATAGATTTTTTTTGCTTTACTAAACCAAATGCTTTTTGATATCTAAATAGTGAGATCTTGCGTTTTTTTTCCTGCTATCATTAAAAGAAGGTTTAATGACTTGGAAAAAATTGAACTGATTAACAGAATAGCCCCCTGTTTCCTATGGTCTAAAATAGTTGTCAAAGTGAACTGTTTCTTGTTTTGTTTTTGTCCAAATTTAGAGAATGTTGGATTGGGTTTTTAATGTCTTTGATATAATTTAGTATCATTGTAGGTTTTTTTTTTAAAAAAGAATACCAGACAGACCTGATATATTAATTTAATTTTTAGCACAAAAGATATATTGGCAGAGATAGGAAGGAAGGTGATTAATTAATTATTTTACAGAAGGGGGTCACCATGGAATCATTTTAAATAGTGACCACCTCAGGGCATTTAAAAATAGGCTTCTGTTTATTGAAAAAATCAGCTTAAACTCATAGACTCTCAGTCCTAGAAGGATACCTTAGAGGTCATCTAGTTCACTTTCCTACCCAATGCAAGAAAATAAGATTGTTGGGTTAAACTGCTTGATGAAAATAGCCATTTAAAAACAACTATTTATTTTTTGACTTAACAAAGGTACTTTCATTCCCTAAATACATTCATTCTGCAGAAGAGATTGTTTATCATAGTAAAAAAGAATTGTTTTAATATCAAAACATTTATTGCTAAAGTAATTTTTACATATAAAAATGAAAAAGATTTGGATCTCATATAGAGTAAAATATGGTGTGAGGGGGAAAATGGGTGCCTCAAGTGGATGGCAGAATCACAGGTTTAGAGATGAAAGGGACCTTAGAGGTCATCTTCCAGAAAAGTTTAACAGTTTTCCCAATATCACTCATATACTATAGGCCAGACCAAGAATGCAAACAGAATCCTGACTACTCTTTCCACTATATCACACTACCTCCTTATGATTGTATTGAATATTACTTTTCTATAAGAGAAAAAATAAGAATTTAGAGGTCTGTGAGAAGATGTATAAACAGATGTGGAACAAGGAAAAGAATATAAATCATGACTCCAGTGGATTTATTTGCCAAAGACTAAGTTTAAGTTTTAGTCTCAAGCCAGTGAGAAGCCATTTCTTAATGTTTTTTCTCAACTAGAAGGTGCTCCTTGAGTGGTTAATGATGTTCTGCCTTTCTCTTCCATTCCACTGACAGCTTTTGAAGAAGGGGCTTCATGATCAAACCTACATGCTCCCACCATGGGAGCTTTTCTTCATGTGGATTGAGATTGCTTCTAATAATATAGATTATATCTTGTCCATGCTTGCCAATGCCATGGCACTCATCTTTGCCCTCCTTCAAACATCAACATTGGATGTCCATCCAGCTTTCTTGACATTGCAAGGCTTTCAGGGGAGCATGGATAGGCCACTACTTCTCCTCTTCTTCATTATGTGACCAACTGGCAATTCTTAATAAAATGTAACTTGGAGCTCCTTTCTCCTTGGCTTCTTCCTAACTCTTTGTGATGTGTCAAAGTCTCATCACAACCACCATGCCTTTCTCTGTTATCCTTGGAGTGAATCTCACTATCAGTTCTTCTGTAGAAGGGCCAGTGCTTTGGACGCTACATAAAAATTCTGTTATAGAAGGGAGATCTGAAGGTAGGAAGACCACAGAGAACTTTACTGCAAAAATCTAGGCCTGAATGACCTCAGCAATAGCAAGGAGAGAGCCAGGAGTGTAGATAGGGTAGGTAGATGCAAATGATCCTATGGGTCAGAACTGATGAGGTGTGTTGATGAATTAGAGACAGTAAGCATCAAAGCTCACTTTGAGGAGTCAGGCAGGGTTATTTGGATAGGAATGTCCTAGACAGAATAGGGAAGGAAGAGAATATCTGAGGGTTAAGATAAGCCCATTCTGGGAAAAGATGAAATGTCATTGGGACTTCCAGTAGAGAGTTGGTGAGAAATGGTCTTAGACTGGGTCTTAGGAGAGTAGGTGTTTTGGAGCTCTACCTTAAAAGACGGCTATGATTTTGAGGGTTGACTGTGGTAGGGTGGGAAGGAGGGAGAGGATGATGATTATTACTGTTCCAGATAGAGGCCCTAAGAGGAGCAGGGAAGAGAGCACCAGCTGGAATTAGGATTCAAATCTGGTCTCAGAAACATCTAACTGGATGACCCTGGCAAGTCACTTCACTCTGCTCACTTCAGTTTCCTCATCAGGCAAATGAGCTGTAGAAGGAAACGACACAAAGCCCTCCAGTGTCTCCACCAAGAATATCCCAAAAGGAGTCATGGAAAGTCAGACATGACTGAGCCAGCTAAACACTCAAGGGGACAGCACAGCAGAAATGTGAAGATCAGAGCGTGTGTGTGTGTGTGTGTGTGTGTGTGTGTGTGTATTCTGAGACAGAGCAAGAAATATGTGCCCAAGGACTTGTCAGTCAGTAAACATTGACTAAGTGGATTTATCATGTTCCAATAACATGGGGAGCTCTAAGGATACAGAGACTGTCCTCAAGGAGTCCCCAGTTTTCTAGGAGAGACAACAGGCAGACACATGTGTGTGGACAAGTTCCATCCATGAGATGGAAAGAGATACATGAGAAATAATGAAAGGAAGAAAGACCCTAAAGTAGCAATAGCTAAACTTATACAGCCGGTACAAAGAATTTGACCCTGGAAAGTGGTCAAATTATTATTATCACCAACACCTCACACCCTTTACCAAGATAAGATCCAAATGGTTACAGGACATAGACATAAAAAACAATACTATAAGCAAATTAGAAGACAAGGACTAGTCTACCTGTCAGATCTATGGAAAGGGGAACAGTTTATGACTAAGGAAGAGTTGGAGAACATCACCAAAATCCAATTAGATGATTTCAATTACGTTAAATTAAAAAGTTTTTGCACAGATAAAACCAATGTAACCAAGATCAAAAGAAATGTAGTAAATTGGGAAACTATTTACTACTAATGCTTCTGACAAAGGACTCATTTCTAAAATATACAGAGAACTGAGTCATATTTTTAAAACAAAAAGCCACTCCCCAATTGACAAATGGTCAAAGCATATGCAAAGGCAATTTACAGATGAGGAGATCAAAGTAATCTATAGCCATGTGAAAAAAATGCTCTAAATCATTAATTATTAGAGAAATGCAAATTAAAGCTTCTCTGAGGTACCACCTCACACCTCTCAGATTGGCAAGTATGACCAGGAAGGATAATGATCATTGTTGGAAGGGATGTGGGAAATCTGGGACACTGGTACACTGTTGGCGGAGCTGTGAACTCATCCAACCCTTCTGGAGAGCTATTTGGAACTATGCCCAAAGGGCAACAAAAATGTGCATACCCTTTGACCCAGCAATACCACTACTGGGTCTATACCCTGAAGAGATGAGGAAAAAGGGTAAAAGCATTACTTGTACAAAAATATTTATAGCAGCCCTGTTTGTGGTGGCAAAGAGCTGGAAATCCAGTAAATGTCCTTCAATTGGGGAATGGCTTATCAAACTGTGGTATATGTATGTCATGGAACACTATTGTTCTATTAGAAACCAGGAGGGATGGGATTTCAGGGAAGCCTGGAAGGATTTGCATGAACTGATGCTGAGTGAGATGAGCAGAACCAGAAAAACACTGTACACCCTAACAGCAATATGGGGGTGATGTTCAACCTTGAAGGACTTGCTCATTCCATCAGGGCAACAATTGGGAACAATTTTGGGCTGTCTGCAAAGGAGAGTGCCATCTGTATCCAGATAAGGAGCTGTGGAGTTTGAATAAAGTGCAAGGACTATTCCCTTTAATTTAGAAAAAAGAAAAAAACAGATGGCTTATTGTCTGATCTTGTTACTTCTTAGACTTCTCTTCTCTTTAAGGATATGATTTCTCTCTCATCACACCCAATTTGGATCAAGGTACAACATGGAAACAAAGTAAAGACTGACAGAGAGTTCTCTGTGGGGTGGGGGGAGCAAGATTGGGGGAAAAATGTAAAACTCGAATAATATCTTTAATAAAAATAAATTTAAATTAAAAAAAGAAAGTGAAGGTGACATTAAAAACAAAAGATATCAATATAAATTTTACATAAAAACAGTTTAATCTCCTCTATTTTTTGAATGTTTGTTCTCTCTTATATGAAGAGAAAATATTTATGTAGTATACCTGTAGAAAAAAGAAATTATAGTGCTTGGTATAACTTAGTGAACATAAATATGTAAAAATCACATTGTTTTTTCTTTTATAAAATTTATTTTTCTTTCATTTGTAACTTAGTGCCTCTCTGACATAGAATGTCACTGAGGAATAAACCTCTTCTATCATAATACGATTGTTTTAAATGTTAAGATACATGGGCTTAAAAGGGTTTATGTATTAAAGAGATAATCTTAACTTTCTGGAAAAAAGCTGAGATGATCTCAAGAAGTTCAATATGTGACCAAATAATAAGGGTGGGAACAAGACAGTGACTCTAGATTCATATAAGAAGTATAGAAAGACTACTTACTACTGCTGGTAGAATCTAAATGTTAAGCTATGAGTATGCCATAAAAGAGTCAATGGCTGCTTGGGTCAGCCAAGACAGATGGTTATGATACTTTTATTTTTCCCCTTCCATTTCAGGAAGGGTGAATTTCTCTCCAAAGCTTATTCCCATTTTTTACTGTTATTTATATTTTCTCTCTAATTTGTTTGGAATATGCAATTACCTTTACAAAGTGACTGGGCATAATAGATCTCTGTTTTATTATTTGTGAATTGAGAATTGTAAAGGAAAAACAACAAATAGTTCTGGTATACAGGCAAAAGTGAAAGTACATGCTATTTTGTCAGGGTTCAGTCTTGACTGGGAGCGCCTAATATATAAAAGAAAGACTTATTTATAGTTAATATTTTTATAAACATAACCAAACAAGCCATGTGAACTCATTATTGCCATAATTCAGTTTAAAAAGTGTCCTTAGGGGAAAGAGGCTTATTAAATAAGAGAATGTTTTGGAAAAAAATTATTATTATCATCCCCATCCTATTATTATCCCCATTCATGATGAGGCATGACTTGCAGGTCAAGGGACTTGCCCAGGGTCACCCAGCTACAAAATGACCAAGGCTGCGTTTAAATGTAGGTTTTCCTGATTTCAAGCCTGGCCCTCTCTCCCCAGCACCACCTAGCTGAGACCTTAAAGGGGTTGGAAAAGGCTTAAAAGATGGGATTTTATATGGGTTTCACTTAAAGGAAACCAGGAGATTGAAGTGAGGAAGGAGATCTGTAGGAAGGAGGACAGCCAGAGAGATGGACTGTGTGTTTTTGTGAATCATCCTGAAGACAGCATCACTGGATGGAAAAGTACATGGCAGGGGGATGCAAGACTGGAAATGGAGAGGGGGGAAGTGATGCAGGACTTGAAGTACTAAACAGAGGATTTGTATTTAATCCTGGAGAAGATAGGGAGCCACTGGAGTTTATTGAGTGGGGGGATGAAAAATCACTGTCACAGACTGTGGAGAGATTTGAGGAAGGCCCACTCTCCATAGTAGTCCAGGCATGAGATAATGAGAGTCTGCACCAGGGTGGTAGCAGGGTCAGAGGAGAGAGGGGGTACACGAAGACTTCTATATGCTGAATATGTGATCTCTTTGATGTAGAAGGTTCAGATTGCAGTCCTACCTTCTCATTCTCCTCTCACAAATCTTGTGTTTTTAAACCCAGGTGAGGTCAGTGAGGCTTTAAGGCTGACCTGTCACTCTTCTCTCTCACTACACAACTCTTCCTTTTCTGATCCTTGATTCACTCGGTGATTTTCCTTTCTCCACACCCTTCTCACCCCCCCTCCTTTTTTTTTTAACAGATGAGGAAATTGAAATATTAAGAGTCTGGCCTCAGGTTACCCAAGGCTACTCCATGATTCAAGCCCAATTGCCCTAGCTTTGAGACTCTCCAGCAGAGCCTTGGTTTTCCTGTATCTTTTGGTCTTTGAACTGAAATTCATTTTCATTACCTTTCCTTATTTCTGTCTTAGGTGTGAGCATTTTCTCTCCCTTATAAAGTTAAGTTAATCAATGAGATATAGATCCTTGCCCATCTACTTAGGATGGATCCATCCACTCATCTTTTTAAATAACTCCCCTCCTTTTCTTTTGTCCTTATGGGAATCTTGTTTTTCTTTGACCACACAAATCCCAAAGTCACAGAATAAGGGCATCTTTTAGGAAATTACCACTAGTTATAAAAATTGGTATAAATACCATTGGTAGATTCAACTCCATATCATTTCAATTCATTATTCTTTTATTAAATACCTTTATGCTGTGTTCTTATTGTGATTGTGTGTGTTTGTGTGTGTGTGTGGTGCTTGTTTAGAGAGAAATCGCTTTGGGAGAGTATAAACCAATCTGATTTTGTTTTATCTTCTTTTTATGTTCTCTTCCTCAGGTTCTCAGTCTAATAGTTATGGTTTTTAATACTCCTAAGGTTCTTTTCTTTTTATACAGTGCTTTCAACATGTATTAATTCATTTAATCTTCAAAGTGTCTTTGTTATCTGAATAGGTGTGTTATTTCTGTTTTATCAACAAGGAAACTAAAACTCAAGAGGGGGTTAAATTACATGTACAAGGTTATGCAGGTGAAGTAGTGTCAGATTGGGAATCTGGCCCCAGGCTTCTGATTTCTAGAAGATCTGGGTGGGAATCAACTGACCTCCTTTAATCCACTGGGACAGAAGCTTTTTCTCCTTATCTACCACTCTCTTTTTTGTTACTAAGTGATTTTGCATATAATGAAGGACAACTCAGTCTGTACCTTCTTGAAAATCAAGTGTAGAGTAGTTAGCTAGGTTGATTTCCCTATCCATATTGATAAACTTTATGGAAAGAGAAAAACTGTCAGATTTCTTGGACTATAAAGTATTTTCATCTTGACTTCTTTTCAAATGAACCCAGTGGCTTTTTGAATATAGGTGTAATTTTTTTAAAAAATTATTAATGGTCATTTTCAATTAAGAAAATATCACTATTTCTATACCAACCCCTAATAATCATGAATTTAGTTTTTAAACTGAGTATAATTTCTAGAATATAAAAATATAAATTTCAGTTAATCCTGGAAGTGGGAAGAAGCATCAGTAGTCTTAAATTCCCAAACACTGTCCAGCAGCCTAGGATAGTACGCTGCCCAATCTGGGGCAAAGGCATTCTACCTTTCCTAATCCCTTTAAAAACTTCTGTGGTAGTGGGTCCCAAAATGGTATAATAAGGAATTAGAAGATTCCAAGCTCTGATACTAGATAGATTCAAAGGACTGTATATAAGGTATAAAGAAGGGTGGTTTTGAGCCTGGCTATGTATATACTCCAAATGTCTTAAAAAGTATTTTATCATTTTAAATGAAGTTTAGTTATTTAAAAATATTTAATTAAGTTCTGATTTCTTTAAGTTTGTTTGAATAAAAATGTGCTTTATCATTATTGAATAACCATTTGCCATAAAATGTACCCACAACCATTGATGAAATGAACCACACTTATCTGTGGTTACATGATTAAGTTTTTCCTCACTGTTCAATAGGTATGACAGTATACTACCTACTCGTATGATGCTGGTGAATAATTCTGATGTTATGGATCAATAAATAACATTTAACTCCTGGCTACTGCTTTCTAGTAAAGCACCCAAATATAGGGGACACCATACAAAGTGGAGCATAATGCTTGGGGCTTTGTTTATATATTAACTGAGATTTAAGTTGTGGGTACCTATTAAGGCAAACCTAGAATACAATAGTCAGTCAAAAAAACTCCTCTAGAGTGTTAAATAATACTTGAGCTGGTGAAAGTTTATAGGCCAGGCCAAGTTAGGACCTTTGCCCTCCACCTTTCCAGTATTCTTTCCCACACTTATGATTTCCCTCTCTGCTCAGCTTCCCCCTTTAGTGATCATATCATTTTGTCAGTTTATCAGGATGTCTAACTAGTAGGGATTGTTCTCAGCATGATTAGTCTTTTGGAATACAACTTATTCATTAGTTGGGGACTGCCTATATTATTGTTGATAATAAAATTACTTTTTTCCCCCCAACTCTATTTGAGGGATCTTTACTCTATTCTTTTCTTTATCAAAAACAGTTCACAGAAGAAAAACTTGGTCAGGCAGAGAAGACTGAATTGGATGCTCATTTAGAGAATCTTCTTAGCAAAGCTGAATGCACCAAACACTGGACAGAAAAAATTATGAAACAAACAGAGGTGCTATTGCAGCCAAATCCTAGTAAGGAACCTATTTTCTATTTGATCTTATTTGGGAATTTTATTTAAAATACTATTTGTATTACATGTTGGTTGGTGTTTTCCATAATTAGCTTTAATAAGTCTTTTTAATGGTTGGAATTTTTTTGTCTTTTGCTTTTGATTGAAAATGGAGTATTTTGCATTTTTCTTTAGTGTAAATCCTTTGGATGTAATGACAGTATTTGATTGTTTTCTGGAATCTTGTTTAATTGAGTACACTCAGAATAAAATGCAAGTCATGCTCAATACCTAAAATGTAAAAAGTCAAACTTGTTACTTCTCAGGATATGTTCTTACCAAATTTTAAGAAGCATATCATTGGGCCACAAAGATAAATAAATCCTTCTGAATTTGTGCCTGGAGAGAGGAATATTTCTGAATCAGTCCAGTTAAAATATGGTAGAATAAGGTTACTTCAGCTTTTTCCAAACATAGAATTTTAAAGCAGGTGATTTTACCTCTATTTTACAGATGAAGAAATTGCATCTCAGAAAGGTTAGGTGAACTTAACCAGGGTTACTCAGGTTGGTTAACATCGAGTTAAATATTCAATCCACTGTATCATTGGGAGGATGCAATTATTATTACATATTTTATCTGGGTTTTAAAATTTTAGACATAAAATTTATTACTACCATGAGGGCATCAAATTCAAGAGCTCTAAGAGGTACTACTGATGGTTCTGGGTATACTTATGTAGTTTGCTTTTTTTTAAAAAAAAAAACAGACATTTCTTTAAATGAGGAATGAGTTTCTTTGAAGAAATGTTTAGTCCTTCATGCCTATGTAGTTCATCTGTCATGTAAAGGAATCCATTTAAGACCTAAGCTTAAATGAATCTTAGCCCATAGTTTGGAAGGAAGGGATGAAATAATAGACATTTTTATTTCAATGTCTTCCCTTATAGATAGCAAATTTCTTTAAAATTTCTTCTAATATATATTAATAATCTCTAGTAAGAAAATCCTGTGGTCATTTATTTGTACTCAAAATCAAGGAGATAATCAATTTGCTACTTTAAAATGAATTTTTGTTAATATTTCATTTTAATCTATTAAACAGATCTAACTTAAAGTATATATTAACCCTAAATTCCATACTTGAATTGTAAACATCCCTTAATTCTCCCAAATCACGATTATCTCTGAAGCATTTTCTTTTTTTTATTGTTTTTTAATTTTGCAATTTTTCCCCAATATCGATCCCCCCCCACAGAAGGCAATCTGATAGTCTTTACATTGAATCTGTGCTATACATTGATCAAAATTGAATGTGTTGAGAGAGAAATCATATTCATAAGAAAAAAATAAAAGATAGCAAAATTACATAATAAGATACCTTTTAAACAAATTAAAGGTAATAGTCTTTGGTCTTTGTTTAAATTTCACAAGTCTTTGTTTGGATATAGATGGTATTCTCCATCACAGATACTCTAAAATTGTCCCTTATTTTTGTCCTGATGAAATGAGCAAGTCCATTAAGGTTGATCTTAACTCCCATGAAGAATTTTATACAATGCAGCAAAATTGACCATAGAAATCATATTACAACAGTTGTAAGATTTTGCTAGCAGACTTGAAATGTGAAGTTTTCTTCATACCAACTAAATTAAACTTAGATGTTATCATAATGACAGTATATTGCTAGTATCAGATCACTTTCATGTCATAGTCTGAACTGGCCCATTTACAGACTCTCATCTATATTTAGTCTTTAAGCTCTTGGAGACTTTTAGCTAGGCCTAGCAGAGATTAGTTTAAGGTAGCAAAGGTTTTGTAATGTCATTCTCTAATGGTGTGACTCTTCTAAACTTAGAAGTAGCTTGTGGTTACGTTCTCTAAATTCAGGATACAGAGCTATAAAGTTATGTATTTTATTCAAAGGCCAACATTTAGTAGATTTGAAAGAAAATCCTAAATTGAATGAAGGAGTTTAAATCACATAGGACTCCTATGTAACCCTTGAAAAAGTTTTATGTTTTAAAATAATTTTAGTGTCTGGTTATTTTAATAAGTTGAGCCTCCTGATTTTTAAAAAAGACCATGTACATACACTTCTGAAGAGGAAGAATTTTGGTCTACTGAAATTTTGGTGGTCAAATAAGATATTTTTGCTATTTTTCAAAATAAATTCTGTATTTTAATATGTGGTGGTAGCTTCATACTTATTTGAAGAGATGGCATGGTTCATAATAAAATGCTTTAAAAATAGTTTACTAGAATAAAAATAATATTTTAAATTAAGTTTGTAATCTTTTCCCCAGATGCTAGAATAGAAGAGTTTGTTTATGAGAAGTTGGATAGAAAAGCTCCAAGTCGTGTAAACAACCAAGAGCTCTTGGGGCAATACATGATTGATGCAGGGAATGAGTTTGGCCCAGGAACTGCTTATGGTAAGTGAAAGCCCAGTAGATTTGATAAGAAAGTAGGATTAAATCTTTATCAGGGATATCTCTATTTGAAGTCCCTTTAGCTCCAACCCTGGAATATTCAGTTATTTGAAATGACAGATTAATATTCATGACAACTTTGTAATGAACTTTTTAAAATTCTGTCTTAAAAATCTTAGATTAAGGGGCAACTAGGTGGTGAGTGGATAGAGCACTGGACCTAAGTTCAAATCCGGCCTCGGACATGTAATAATTACCTCCCTGTGTGACCTTGGGCAAGTCACTTTAACCCCATTGCCTTGCAAAAAGCAAAAAACAAAAACAAAAATTTTTTGATTAAGTTCTTTGATTTGAAGATTTATTTTGTTAGCCCTTAGTTGTATTAGAACAAGTGTACCATTCATTCTTAAGCACAAATTTTCATTTTAATGCATGACATATCTAAAATTTTTTGACTATGTGCAGTTTATGAACAGGTCTTGAACAGATAGTTTTATGTTTTACATAATTTTTGTGGTAATTGAAAGTCAAGCTAAAAAATGAACTGAATCTTGAAACTGAAGTCTGATATGAAAATTGAAAGGTTTTCAGCTGGTAAGAAAAGCTCTTAGTGTAAAAGCCCAATTTATACTTGATGCAGAGAATGAGTTTGGCCCAGGAACTGCTTATGGTAAGTGAAAGCCCAGTAGATTTGAAAAGAAAGTAGGATTAAATCTTCATCATTAATTAATCTTTTACATTTATGACACCATAGGGTTCATTTGTTTTACTCAAAATTTAGATTTCTTGGAGACCCAGGAATGTTCAAGATCTCTGAATTACACAAATTTGGGGGTTTTAGTTCTTAAGAAGGTAAAGAAATCACAGGCCTAAGCTTTTTGCCTTTGTTTTTGCAAGGCAAATGGAGTTAAGTGGCTTGCCCAAGGCCACACAACTAGGTAATCATTAAGTGTCTGAGGTCGGATTTGAACTCAGGTGCTCCTGACTCCAGGGCCGGTGCTCTATCTACTACGCCACCTAGCCACCCCCTAAGCTTTTTTTGATGGAAAGAATTCACATTATTACATACATGACAGTTTTTCAAAGTTAGCCAAGTCTGTATTATAGTGAGATTTCAAATAAATCTTTGTCCCTATACCTCTTTTTAATCACAAACTTCTAGTACTGATTTTTAAAAGTCAGTAGTTTTAAATTTTGAATTTTAAATTCGAAAGGCACCTTGAAGTAATTCAGATTCTTCATTTTCCAGATAAGAAGAATCAGCCCTTGGTATCTGAACTGATTTACTCAAGATCATACTAGTTAGTGCTGAGAATCTGACCCAGAGTACTTGCCTTCTTTCTCCTGTGTCCTGATGGTCTTTTCACCATGTCATGATGTTCCTGTTTCACCTCTTAGTAGAGTTTTCATTGATGCATTCAATGTTATTTTGTCCATCTTTATTTTCCTTGACTTTCTGAAAGCATTTGATACTGACATCCTAATCTTCTTTCAGCTTTCTCCTCCTTTAGTTTCTGTGACACTGATTTTTCTTTTTGGTTTCCTTTTTTCCCCCTTCTATCATCCATGTTTTAGGTATACTTAAACTTTCTATCTTCGGCTTTCTTCACACAATATTCTGTTTGCTTTTGTTGCCATATCTATTTGGATAAATTCTATCTCTGGTTCTGGACCTGGCATCTCCAAGAGTTCATAGTGCTTAATTTTCATCTGCCTACCCACCATCTTCGCCTAGATGTCCTGGGACAGCTTAGTGATACAGTGGATAGAGCACTGGCCTTGGTGTCAGGAGGACCGGAGGTCACATGCAGCCTCAGACCCTTGACTCTTAACTCTTACTAGCTGTGTGACCTTGGACAAGTTGTTTCACCCTGACTGCCTCACATCCAGGGCCATCTCCAGTTGTCCTATTCATAACTAGCCACTAGACCCAGATGGCTCTAGAGGAGACGGTGAGGCTCATGACTTAACACAGCCCCCCCCCACACACACACACTCAATTCTTGTCATGGCATCACCTCCCTGGTGTTGTGGTCTTCTTCGAAAATGAAGGACAAACATTATTATCGTTATTATTGTTACTGTTACTGTTGTTATTGTTATTATTATCTAGATATCCAACTAACACCTCAAATTTAGTATTAAAAAATTAAAATTATCTATTGTCTTATTTCTCACCCTCTTACTCCCCCCCCCACAAAAATCCAAACTACTCTTCCTTCTATATCTCCTGTGTCTACTGTCTGTACCACCATTCTACCCCAGTCATTGCTTTGATTATTCTCTGCTCCTCATTCCATTGCCCTAGTACCAGGTCTGTTGCCACTCCTGTCAGAGAATCTGCGCTGTAAGAGACCTGAGCAGGAGCATCCCTCTCCATGAGTCCCAGGAATAGTCAGTTCTTCAGCTTGTCCCTGCAGACTAGAGTGGTAGATAGTCAGCCCACTTTGGAGCAGCCCTCATTGCCAGGAAGTTTGCCTTCTCTTGATCCATTCTCTGCTTCTTCAATTTCTACCCGTTGTTCTGGGTTGCCCTTGGTGGCCAGTCAGCATAAGTTCAGTCTTCCTAAAACGTTGGAGGACTCGTGTAATATGCTTCTCCAAACTAAACACCCCCCCAATTCCTTCAATTTTTATTAGAAAGCCTAATCTTCAGTCTCCTCACTACCCTCTTCTGCCCATGTTCCACTTTGTCAGGGCCTGCATAGTGTGCAATGCCCAGATCTGGTCTGATCAAAGCAGAAAACAGTGTGACTGTTCTCTCCCTGACTGTAGGCGATGTCTCAGATTGTGCTGCTGAAGATCATGTTAGCTTTAAGGGAGCTCTTATATCACACTGATTAAAATTTGGACTTGTTTCTTCTAAAACCTCTAGATATTTTTCATATCACTTGTTCTCTAGCTGTACCTCCTCCATCCTGTTCTTGTATAACTTATGCTTTTGAATCTATGAATAGGACTTCTCACTTAAGCCTATTTTGAGTTCTGACAAGACATGCAGCTTTTAAGCTCACCCAACCTTTATGACACTTGCAGATTTGACAAGCCGTTATTGGTACTTTATCCAAGTCACTGATGTAAGGCCCTGATCATATCACCTCATATCTAAACTACTCTATCTCCAGTGACTGGTCACTTGTCAAAGTGATCCTCATAAAGTATAGATCTGACTATGTCATCTTTCTATTCAGTTAATGCCCTCCAGGATCACAGGTAAAATGATCTGGTATTCAAAGCCTTCCATAACCTGGAACCTTCCAACTTACATTAGTCTACAATCCAGTGACATTGGCCACTTTGCCTCTGTATCTGGTCTTCTGACTTTGCTAGCTTCTTCAGGCTTCTCTGACAGATGCCTTTCCTAGCTCTCCTTAATCTTCCAGTTTGTCCCATCTATGATTTGTTTGTATATAATTGTCTACATGTTATCTCCCTCATTAGACTATGAGCTCCTTGAGAACAGTCTTCACTGTTTTGGGGAACATCATAGACATTTAATAAATACTTTTCGCTTTGTTAATTAAATCCTCATAAAATATCCCTTTGATAATAGAACTTCATACAGGAATAGAAATTAAGGTCATTGGCCTGTCCATTCTCTTCCTGATTGTAAAGTTGTGACATTTATTTCCTTTCAGTTCTTGAATTTCCTCACGTGAGTATATGTTCTAACTCTTCTGTATTATTCATTGTGGTTCATGTAATCAGTTTCTTTTTATATGAACTATACTTATAAATTGAACTCTAGTCAAGAGTCATATTTCCTGTTATTTTTTACTTCTGCAATGTCCCATCTCTATCCTGTCATTTTCATACTCTTCCAGCTTCTCACCTGGGCTGATATTATCCTCATATCTGACGTCTTTGCCTTTGGTCTTCTCTTCTTTCTTAATACACAGCCAAAATAGTCTTTCTCCTGCACAGATCTGTGTTACTCCCTTGCTTAAAAATTGTTAAGACTCTGAACCTTGACTCACAAAGTCCTGCATTCACATTTTGCCTCAGGTGCCTACTAGCTGTGTGTCCCTGAGCAAGTCACTTATCCCCTGTCTGCCTCATCAATTTCCTCATCCCTAAATTTTTACCATGATAATCCCAATTACAGCCATAAGGAGTCAGTTACAACTGAAATGACTGAACGAAAGAAATCTTAAGATTGTAGACTTCTTGGAAATAGGGATTATCATTTTTAATATTCGACTCCTAACACTTAATACAGTATTTTGCACATAATAGATACTATTAATGAATGAATAGCTCCTTTCAATTGTAGACATTCCCATTATCCATAGAGAACTTTACACAGAATTTTGTGAGCATTCACAGCTTATAAAGTTTTCTGTGATATTTTAATACCTACTTAATTTTATTATTTAAAAATAACTAAATTATTGTTTATTTAATTTAAACATTTATTTAATAAGAAGGCATCTAGCAATTATATATTTATAACTTTAAATTATTTCTTGATTAAATGGATCAGAATTCTAGAATTGGAAGAGACCTCAGAGACAATCTAGTCAAACTCCCTTATCGCAGGCCCCAGAAGGTTGTGACTTGCCTAGATTCATACAGATAACTGGGCTTCTGAAGTGAGGTCTGAACCAAGGTGCATTAACTTTAGGACCAGTCTTTTTTGGTATTATAAAGTTTTAATTATTAATTTCATAAGAACTATTTAATTTTTGAATAGCCAAGGTTATCTTCTGCTACTTTATCTTTTGGACTTTTATTATTGTACACATTACCAGAAGTTTGAGAATAAAACTTTCTTTTACAGGTAATGCCCTCATCAAATGTGGAGAAACACAAAAACGAATTGGAACAGCAGATAGAGAACTGGTTCAAACGTCTGCAATAAACTTTCTTAATCCTTTAAGAAACTTTATAGAAGGAGATTATAAAACAATTGCTGTGAGTTGGAAGCCTTTTTTTTTGTAAAATAGTATATCTTTATGTACTCATAAGTGTTGGCGACTATATTCACCTTAATGACTGCTTTCAAAAGTCTTAATTATATGGATGTAGCAGGCTCAGAAATTAAAAAACAACACCACTTCAGTTATGCTTCCTGTTCAGTTGGGCCAAAGGAAAAAACTAATGTGGGTTGTATTTAGTGGATAAGACTGCAGTATTAGGAGTAAATAGTTCCTTGTCTCTGGCAGTGAATGGATCTCTAGTGGGACTCCTAGATGTTCAACGATCACCCAAGTCATGGAACAGTTTCAGAAATATGCTGTTGTTCTAGTTGTCACCCTTATGGCAATATTCTTGAGGCGGTTACAAGTCCCAAATATAGACACTTTGAAACTGCATTATTGTCCTCTTAATTTCCTTAAATAGAACCTGCTTTATGGGAAGATGTTCTTCCCAATCGTTTTGACATGTTTTCTTTCATGTTCTCACACCACACCACACCCCTTCCCCTACCCCTACCCCTACTCCTGCAGGGAAAACGAGGAAAAGCTCTCATCTTGATTCCAGTTTGGGTTAATTTGTAAATCCTTTGTTCTAAAATATTTTGGAAACATTGTTTTTAGAAAATATATGTTGGTGTGAAAATTAAATGTTGATAGCATTTGATTTTCCTTTAGCTTTTTAACCTCAGTCAAAAGAATTAACTTTTTTATTTTAAAGATGTTAATGATAATCTTTACCTTTAAAATTCATCAAATCTAACCAATATAACAACCAAGAATATTCAGTATTCCCCACCCATAGGTCCCAACCTCTCTAAAAAAGGGAGGCAGCTCCATTTTTTATCTGTTCTCTAGGATCAAGATGGAACTTCATAACAGTATTCTGTTTTATTCCTAGATCCCAATTTTATAGAGGGGGGAAACTGAGACTTGCAGGGAAATCAGGGGATTTGGCTAGGGTCACATTGCTAATTGTAATCTCCCCTAGGTCCAGCCTAAATAAAATTGATAATCTGTTTTTTCTGTATATTGAATTCTCTAAAGGCCTCTTTTTTATATTTACAGAAAGAAAAGAAACTACTGCAGAATAAGAGACTTGATTTGGATGCAGCAAAAACCAGACTGAAAAAGGCAAAAATGGCAGAGGCTAAAGCATCAGTAAGTAGTTGTTTAGATTCATTGTTATTAATCTAAAAAATAATTATTTTTAAAGACTCATATATGAGGTATGACTGTAGAAAAGTTATTTTGTTTGATTTTGAAATCAAACTTGCCCATATTTTGTATACCATGTTATTGTTCTCTTCAAAATAATGAGGCTATCTGTGTATTCCAGGTGTACTGCTCTTTCTGGAAATAATTACTGATATTGCCTTTAGAGCCCTCTTTGCATTTGGTTTTATATCATGTCCCTATTAGATGGAATATGACAATAATGACTTAAGACATAGCCCTTGGTTTTTTTAGAAGTTTTATCATTTAGGACAGATCAGACAAGCATAATGCAGAACTAGTACAAGGGAGGATATAAAGCAATATAATAACCAAAATTTAGGCCATGCTTAAAAGTTTTTAAGCTCTCTACATGCATTTAAAACTCTCATTCATCTGTTTGATCCTTACTCCAACAACCTCATAAAATACTCCAGGATTTATATTCATTTTTTATTGATGAAGAAAAACTCAAAACTCCTAAAAATTAATGAGTGACATGTCCAAGATCACATGTTTAGGAAGGGTCAAAGACAGAATTCTTGCCTGGGTCTTCTTATTCTTTGTATATTGGGACCTTTTACTTTACAGAAAGTTAAAAATTGTGATTGTCAGCTGCTTGTATCCTGACTTTTACTTCTACTCTCTGGAACTTAGGAAGAGACCTAGGAAGGTCCCTCTTTCACATATCAGACCTTCAAATACTTGAAAACCTCATTCTTGTCCTTTTAGTTTTCTCTTCTCCATGTCTTTAAGTTGTTATGTGACACAATCCCACTTCTTATGTTTTGGACATTCTTCAGCTTATCTGTGCCACTGGTGCCTCCAAGTGAACCCAGTATTCCAGGGCTTGGACCAGGGCAGAAAAGAGCAGGACTGTCACCATCCTAGGCCTGAGTGACCCTGATACTTAGTGTGGCCTAACAATACTTTAGCATTTTTGTCTGACATTTCACAATATTGACTTACATTGAACTTGAATGCCTAGCAAGGAATCCCCAAAATGTTTTAATCAGTGACAGTGTTAGTAGGAAGTGATTAATGAAACTTCATTCAAAGTGACTCCATTTTGAAGGAGAACATAGTTCATTAAAAGTATGAGTTCTGTTATATTAACTAATTTTTTAAATGTTTCATTCAGATTAGGTTATAATTAATTGTTGATGCAGTGATTCAAAAATTGTACACATTAATTATCCTCAAAGGAATTCACATGCCTACCTCACAGGATTTTTAAAAGGCTTTTTACATTTTCAACTAAGAAACAGATTTTGTTATAATGTCATTATAAATCCTGAGACTAGTAAACAGAGCTTGTATCCCAAGATTTTCAACCATGGTAATTATTATTCTGCTGAGAACAGAATATAGAATACTACTCTAAGGAAAGCAAAAGAAGTATATTAAAAAAAGTTTTTCTTTCCTTTGGAAGCTCTGTTAGGAGAAACTTATCAACTGCAGAACTATAGAGATAAAGATTAAGTCTAACTGGGTATTTCTGTGGACATTTACAAAAAAAAGTTTCTTATATCTAGTCTTTTCTATAGTTTTCTTTCTAGATTTCCTATAGAACTGTTCCTGAAAAGATCTATAGCCAGAAATTCAGGAATAGTATACTTGTCATATTTTTAATGATGAATAGCTGTGATGAGTTTGCTTTATAAATTATAGAAAATACTTAGAGTCAATAGCATTTCACCTTTATAGAAATAGAGATCACTTTACCAAGACAGACTAAATATATCCAGAGATAATTATAGAGTGAGAAGATAAGAATCAGATTTCAAGGCAAAAAAATCTCATTTGTCTTTTTTAAAGAGATGATTTCCTTTTCCAGATAGAAATTATTCAGTATTTCACATTTATATTGGTACTTTGTGACTATAAAATATTATAGGCATAATTTCATTGATTCCTCAAAGAAGGCCCTATAAAGAATAGTATCACCATATAACACAAGGAAACTAAGTTTTAAAAAATGTAATGATTTATGTGGGGTTGCCTCAGGTGAAGTTAGGACATTGAAACTAAGTCTTATAGACTTAGTGACACTCAACTCATCAGGATAAGGTACCCAGTATATGGAATTCCCATACCATCAAAGATAGAAGGCACCCAAGAGCTGTTGTGGTTACTTTGCCATAACTTTTTAAATAATATTAGCAAATTTAGTATGAAGTCAGATTCACTTTTTAAAATTTATTTCCCCATAATTCTCCTTTTGATTGTGTTGGGGCCAAAATTTCTATACAAATATATATTTCTAAAATTATAATGTAGCTCAGCAATAAAAATTAATTCATTTAGAAAAATCAGTTTCTAAATAATTATTCAGTAAACATTCTATTATGCACCCTTGTCTTAGCAGTAAAACCAGAGATATAATCAGGATCAGAATCCATGTGTCTGTCTTGACAGTGACTAAATTCATTATATTGGATTACAAACTCTGCATACATTTCTGAGCATTTAGGAAATTTTCATTGCCCCAGTATGGTTAGAAAAGGTAATGAAAGATATCTAGAACCGTTCAGGGCTAGAGAAGCAGAGAATTGTAGTTAGGATATTGACTATGTCTTGTTTTCCTGCTTAAAAAGAAAAAAAAGATAGCATTCTGAGAAATAATGCTTTCATAATTCCTCTTCCCTTGCAAAAGAAAAGGGATTCTCCTATATTGTTTAGTGTTTCTTGATAATTTCTGAAGATGGTACCTAAAGGAAAATTAGAACAAGATATGCTTTTTGTTTTTCTCTACCTTATCAGTAGCATAAGTTGAAAAACATTGGTAATTATATAACCTTTAAAATAATGATGATGATGATTGTTAGTGTTTATATGGCATTTAAGGCTTGCAAAGTGTTTTACACATGTTAACTCATTTGATTCTCACAACAACTCTGGGAGATTAGAACTATTATTTTCTCCATTTTATAAATGAGGAAACTGAAGTACACAGAGGTTAAGTCACTTTTCCAGAGTCACACAGTAAGTGTATGAAGTGGGATTAGAACTCAGTTCTGATTCCAAGGCCCACATTCTTTCTATTTGTGCCACCTAACTGGAGTTTATTCATTTTTATCTATTTGTTGCTAAGACAACAGGCAAGTTAAAGAGTTATTGAAAGCACATTTTTACTTTCAAATTTTATTTTGATTTCTGTCCTAGAGCAATATATTTGCAGGTGAAATTGGAAAAGATAGATTTGCTTTATGGGATTGAATAATAATCCTATTGAGCAATTTTGAAACACTTTGAAGATATCCCAGAGCTTTAGCATTAATTAATTTGAGCGAATGGAAATTGGAATTCTGTGTTAGCTGTTCATTTGGCTTTGAGATATAGACTTCCAATCACTTATTTACTTTAAATTCTAATAAACCTAACTAAGGCTACTTTGAAAGTGTTAAAAAAAATTGGAGGTTTCTTTAGGACTAATATTATTGTATAATTTCATTAATACTAATTTACACCTACTAAAAAAAATTCTTGGCATTTAGTTCCCCTTTCACTTTACTACAAAGTATAATTTTTCTTCAATACTTACATGACTTAAGGCATTTTCTACAAATGAAACTTTGCACCTTTGAAAAACATTGCATAGCTCAGAGGTTATTAATTCTGCAAAGGAAGAAGAAAGTGGAAGATCATTTCATTAAGGTTATAATGTAATAAAAGAGGAAAGGGTCAAATTACTTATTGAAAATTATATAGAGGTTGAAAAGTGAGTTCTTAAATGACTGTGGGGGAAATTTCTTGCTCCAAGTGTTCTTAAATCTACAGATAGCCTAGGGGAAACCTCTGCTAACAAAAATCTAGCAACTTGTGGCATGATGCAAACCTAGATTAAGCATTATAAACATGAGTGCAGTCCAGGCAAAGATTTTTTTCCCATACAAATATACATATATATATATATGTGTGTGTGTGTGTGTATATATATATATATATATATATATATATATATATATATATATATATCCATGTTATCTTGATTCCAAGTGCTTAACCAGATTTGAATTTCTACAGTGTCAAGGAATTGTAGATCTTCAGATTAATTTTTGGTTTTCAGAGCAAGTTTGCTTATAGAAAAATTCAGTGCTACTGGCCATCTAAGTTGATTGTAATTTTAATCTTAGAATAATAGATCATAATGCAAATCATGGATTTGATGAAATGTCAACAGAATTTTTAAGATACAGACTAATGGATTGAAAATTTAGCCTTTTAGAATTTGATTTTTTAAAGTTATGGATGGAATAGAGAAGATTTAATCCAACTTCTCATTTCCAAGATGAAAAAAGTGAGGCTGACATTAAATGATTTGCCCATGATTAAACTATTTACTTGTAGAGCCAACACTTAAACCCAAGTTTCCAAAGGCCTTAAACATTTTTAGCCAATAGTTTAGTATATATTTGCTAGACACAAATTCCTGCAGAATAGGTTTCCCTTCCCCCAAAATAAACCTTTTATCATTTGCTCAATATTAGACTCCTCCCACACATAGGTCTGAGAAGCAGAGAATTTTTGAGGGAAGAGGACTAAGGAGTCCAGCCGTGATAGTTCTTGAGGAGTGGTTGGCATTTTCAGTTTCCTTTTTTTGCTGCCACAGGACAAAGTGAACACTTCCTTCAGCTTTCCCCTAAATCCCTTCAGGTTTCTCCCCACCCCTTTTTCCTCTTTAACTTAGTCTCCATTCCCAGAAGGGATGCCCTTTCTCCTGGCATCAGGTCCCAGGACATAACCTGTGGCTGCTCTCTGATTTCTATTTAAAAAAGAAGAGCTTGGGGTAGAGGTGGGTGCAGCACACGCTCCTGCTCTGTGCTAAGAGCTCAGTGCTAGCATTACTAGCTGGCCTCAGCTTGTGTATAAAAGGATTATGAAGAGAAGGGTTTTTTTTCCTCTCTTAATTTTCTTTTTTCCTTGTTAAACTCCTCTTTCTTGAATCAGCTTTGTTTACAGCTTATTGAACATGAATTTAACAATCCTTAGCAGTCAGGACCAGACCTAGGAAGGGGAAGTTCCACTCCCAGGGCAGGTCTTGGAGAGTTACCTTGAGGTGAAGAAGGACTGGACCTCAGGGATGCTCAGCAGCTCTTGGTATAGCCTTTTTTCCTCCTTCCTAAACCCTAAAGTTTAGAGCTAGAGGGGATTTATGAAATCCAGTTCATTTTACAGATGAGAAAATGGAGGCAGAAAGAAAAAAACTTGCCCCAGGTCACAATAGTAGCCAAATCAAGAGCCAAATACCTTCAACATGACCCTCTCTTATGGTGGGTAGCCTATGTATTTAACAAGGGAGGAAAAGGCTCCAGAACTGGGAACCAAGAACTCCTTTGTATTCTCAACCTTTCAAATGTGTAATTCTCTGGTCATCTAACCTTAGACTCTAAAGGAAGTTGTCATATCCCTCTTCCAAGAATTAGCTATAGCTTTGATAGACCTAGAATGTTGTAATACATGTGCCACTCATTACCTTTCTTGAAGGTCTAGGGAAATGACTTTCTGCCTTTCTGGGTTTGTTTTCATATATGTGAATTTCCTTCTAGCTCAAAATCTATAAGCCTCTGAATATTTGCAGCCTTATTTCTCTGTATGTAGGTAGTCCACAGGACATTATGCAAACATACATTCTCATTGATTGTTTGATCAAAATAACAAAAGATTCTTAGATTCTGAGATATATATATATATATATATATATATATATATATATATATATATATATTATTAGTAAATATACTAGGCTTATTTTTAAGAGTCTTGCCCAAGTGACCAGATCCATATTAAAGTAGCAACTCTGGGCTTTCCATTGCCATATCTTAGATCTTTTAAGATACAGAATGTATTTTACTTTGCATGGCTCTGGGAGACCAGTTTTA
This sequence comes from Macrotis lagotis, assembly GCF_037893015.1. Lineage (NCBI taxonomy): Eukaryota > Metazoa > Chordata > Mammalia > Peramelemorphia > Peramelidae > Macrotis > Macrotis lagotis. The sequence continues at coordinate 42,566,833 of NC_133659.1, read as the reverse complement.
TTTTAAGTGTTTCTTCTAGCCATCTGATAATATCAATTGGTACAAAGAGTTAAAAATGCTTTACATGTCTTAATTGCCTAGCAGAAAGTTATTTATTAGAATACCATTAAAAAATAAATTAAATAGTGCTGTTTTAACTGAAATATATTTCTTCCAAGGGAATATCATATTACTTTTTATAGCACTTAATAATGTAATTTTTTTAAGCTTTATTAGGAAAAAGTTTTGGATACCTGATTCTATCTATTAGAAACATCTGTGACCTTTGATGTGACAGCAAATTCTTATGTGCAAGAATTGAAGATGCCTCAGATGGCAGCTTCTACTGGAATTTCTAAAAGATTAAGTGATTGGAAAGAGTACGGGGAACCCTGCCTTCTGATAATAATTTAACACTTGGGGTAGGTGGCACAGTGGATAGAGCACCGGCCAAGGAGTCAGGAGGACCTGAGTTCAAATCCGGCCTCAGAAACTTAATAATTACCTAGCTGTGTGGCCTTGGGCAAGCCACTTAACCCCACTGCCTTGCAAAAACTAAATTTAAAAAAATTAACACTTTAAAATATGCCAAATTGCAATTTTCTGTTTTTTTTGAGGGGGTGGGTGGCAGGGTAAGTAATAAAAAGTTAAAAAAAGTATAATTAAGTTTGCCTCTATCATATAAACTTCCTCACTTATATGAGTCCAGCTTGCTGTACTTCAGTCACTATACCCAGGAAGGCATCTCCACCTTGTAATTTTTTTACTTCTTTAGTTGAATTATGTTTTAGTGCTGCTCATCACTGCTTCTGGATTTCCAGATTATGAATATGAAAAAGAATGACTTCAACTTTAATAATAAGCTATAATCCTTATTTCTGTATTGATTTTTTTGAAATTATACGGAATTTATAATTTCTTAACTGAGCACATTTTGCTGTTAACCAATTGACAAATACAGAGTGGACATATAGAATATCTGTATATATTCTCACAGATAATCATGAGTACATTTAATAAAATTTTAATGTATTAAAAATGAAAGAATATACATGCATTTCATATTATTTTAGCGAATATTAAGAACTGCCTGAAACTGGTTATAAAAGTTAACATTGTACCTACACTTATTTATTCAAAATGAAAGAGTGATCTTTGAATTGAAAGCCTTTGATCAGGCAGAAGAGACCTAGAAGTTGATTGTGAATAAGTTTGGTATTTCCAGAGCTGCCTTATTGCCTGTCTTGTGGTGACTATAGTCAAGCTTTCCTATATTATCTTGATTTATATTAGACTTCCATTAGACAGTGGTGTGATTTTTAAATTTGTCTCCTGAATAAAAGTTATATGAATAGCACAAACTTCCATCACAGCATAAGCTACTCAGTTTCTAAAAGACATTGTGTATCTGTTCATCTTGGTTAGTGTTGTTTGTACAAAAGAGATAATTCCTTCACTGTGTTCTTTGTTATAATATGTTCTTTGTCTCTTATCTGTGCACTTAAGCAACTAAATTCGACTCAACCTGAAGGAGATAACATTATGGTAAATTTATCTTACATGCTCAACTTGCTGCATGTAAAATGGCTGAAGGTTTGTTGGCCTACCATGTTTTCTACATCTTGAGTGAATTGTCTTCTCTTGCTATTCAACATCTCTTCCCATTTTGAAGTTTGGAGTTAAACATTCATAATTATATATTAATGTAAAAATGAATTATACAAATAGTCATCAGAGAAACTCTTCATTTGATCTTCTTTTGAGCAGGGTACTTGCTTACAGGTCAGTTGTCAGAATCTATAATCATATACTAAAAGAGGCTTTTTTTCCTGCCTTTTTACTTATTCAAATTAAGCCATTTCTTTGTTTGAATTATTGTATTATAAATTTTGGGAAAGGATTTTAAAAAGACAAATTTTAGACCTTTACCCTGTACTGGTCAAATTATATTTCTTGATATATTTATAGACCAGTGTATTCATCAGAATTAGATCTTTGCTTTAGTATAAGAACATTCTTTCACCTGTCCTGTTATTTGGGAAATTGTTACTGCCTCTCAACAAGGAGACACTCAGTTAGCAACCACTTATCTGCCTAACCCCAGCTCTTCTCTTGAGATTCTACAAAGGAGACAGAAGTAGTTCTTGAGAAGTTTGATTTTTTTTTATTTCCCTTATAGCTCATATTTCTTCTGTATTATGTGTATATGTATATGTGTGCATGTGCATATATGCATATAAGCATATATATATCTGACCCCAGTTTGGGGGAAATTTTTTTTTAAACCTTAAGGTTAATTTCTTATAATTTATGCAATCTTTTGAAGCACTGAGGACACAGCTTTTTTTTTTTTAAAAAAATGTTTAGTGAAAATTATTTCAACTTATAAAGTACTACAAGTACTGAAATCTGAGCAATCATGGCTTTTGGAGGTCAGTGGTCTTGGGCATATGTTAGTCCAGCTGGAATAGTAGAGAATCTCTAGTCTAGTTAAAGTTAGAGTTGGCATAACAAATGCATACAATTTGTGATGATTTGCATTGCCTCTATTATCTGTTATTGAAGCCCTTCTTAATAAAACAGCGTATTTTTCAAATAGCAAGAGAATACATTTACTTATTTTCACTGTCCTCTTTAGTAGATTATGTGAATGTATGAAAATGTTTGTCGTAATACTAAAATTAGTATGTACATTTTAGTATACATAGATTGTTAGAGCCAGAAAGAAAGTCAGATCATCCAACTGAAAATCTTAGATTAAAAAGAACAAAAAACAAAACAAAAACTTTCCCAAACTGTTTATAAAGGCTTTTTTAAAAATTGTTATAAAATTCGTTATAAATTACCATTCCAATATGTATACCCCCAATTTTTTTAGCATGAAAGTTATTTTTTATATATGTTGGTTTTACTCTTCTACAGTTAGTAGTATCAATGTAAAGTATCCAATTATAGCCTATCTCATTGTTAAACTTGTATAATTATGAGTCCATAATTTGAGCCAGAATGGATTTGGACAGTTAGTTATCTGTCTCAGCATGCTGATGGATGAGGAAATTTGGAAATATTTAGAAACTGGCCCAAAATGAAGTTCTGATTCTCAATTTCCCATATAGTGATTGGTTTCTATAATCTATAATTTTGTATAATTGAGCTACTTGAGTAATAATTTATATTTGAATGCATATATTACTTAAGAATGTTCTATAAATTGTAATGAATAAGTTGTTGGAATGTTTTAATCTACTAAAAATTTCAGTAACTGGCAGGATGCTGAAATAGTGTTTTAATTTGTCTGTCCAATGATATAGAAGATGGTTAACCAAAATTTTCTTTCATGCTTTTCAATGATTTTTCTCTAATTTTTAATGCTGGCTAGATTTGGGCAGAGGAAGTGACAAAAGTAAGTAAGTCTTTAAACAAGAATTTATGAAAAAAAGGATTTGATTACTGAAATGTAAAATTGTTTACCAATCAAATCTGAAAATTGTAGAAAAGACAGGTAAATATACTTCTTAATTTTGCTTGGGCAATATTGAGTTATACATTCTTAATGTAGAAATTTCTGACAATTTTCCTAAAAAAGCATTTTAAGGGAAAATGGTAAATAATTTTTTTTTACTGTCACATAGTAGAAAAGATGATATATAATTATTCAGGATCAGTTGGGTTGCCATCTAAATTGTGAAACTATTTTGAAGTATTCTTTTTAAGCATTACAGTTTCAAATATTGGTTTCTATGAACTCAGAACTGATCATGTGGCATTTAGGATTCATTGTTTGGGGGTTTAATCAGTTTCACAAAGAAGCTGGTTCTCACAATTTGGTATTAAAAATTATAAGGACTCCTTTGTGTTGCCAAAATTTGTAATCATATACCCAAATTTATAGATTCCTTCTTAGAATGTTTTTAAATACATAAAATATATAGTATTTCAAAGGAAACCATTTATATAGAAATGTAGTTATCATTTTTTTAAAGTTCACAAGCCCCAACTTAATCCCTGATCTAGTGCAAGTTATGGATGGTCCTCTAAATTGGTAATATTTTAAGGGTACTTCCCAACTCTTTAATACTCTTTAAGCCCAAAATTATAGAACAGATCTTCAAATGTGCTTCTCTTTTTTGGCTCAAACATCTTTTCTTGGTTCTTGTAGGGGAAGGAATTGTAGTAGTCTTAAGAAAACCTCTTTTCCTGTAGGGACCAGACTTGGGCTTGAGGGTTTTTTAAACTATCTGCCTTAAAGGTATCCATTAATAAACACAATAGAATTCTCTTTTACATAAGCATCCTTATAAGGTCTGCTGCACTGTTGTAGCTTGTAGGCAGCGTGAGCATAAGAGTGTGAGGACACCACATCGGTGGAATGCCCAGGAGTCTGACCAGTGGCTTCCAGGATGTGGGGAGACTTGCTTTCAAGCTTAAGATGTAGGAATGAATGGATGACCACTTGGGAAGTCAGTCAGGAATGTTGCCAGGCATGCAACCCTGAGTCTGATGAGAGAGGAACCCCTTGAGGAGAGGCCCTCAGCCAGGACAATTCGAGAGGGGACCTGGAAGGGAGTGGGCTGGTCAGGTTTTCTGGCTATGGGGTTGCGACCTGAGAGGCCTCTTGCTTGTCTCACATGCCCTAGAGCAGCTAGGAAGGAACTTGGAAAAGGCTTTTTTCACTCCTACCATGTACCTATATCAGAATGCATGTTGGGGTCATGGGATTGTTTCTGTATAAGTCAAGTTTACTCTGGAAGAACTGTTCTAAAATATATTACATGCCTTAATAGAATAGAATACCTTAAATAGAATTTAAACTTGTCTTGTTTTCTTCAGAAAAGCTCAGGTCTGTGTCTTATAGACAGAAATTCAGTTCAGTATCTTTTGTGTCCCATCATGAATTGAACTAAAATGATGAAGTGCATCTTTTTCCCTACAAAATTAAATATTAAGTCAGACTGCAATCATCTCCTTTAAGTTATTTTCTTACTGTCAAAAATCCAGCAGCATTTTTTTATGAAACCATTCATAATCACTTTTATAATAATGACAGGTGACATTTCTGCTGTTCTTTGTGGCCAAGAACTTTATATAGATACTCATTTGATTTTTAAAATGCCCCAGTGAGGAAGGCATTACAAGTGTTATCCCTATATTATAATAAATGAAGAATCTGGAACTCCAAGTAAGTGACTTTACATTAGTTTTATTTTGTTTTGTTAATTATTTATTTTTCCAATTACATGTAAAGAAGTTTTCAACAATCATTTTTTGGTAAAGTCTTGAGTTCTACATTTCTCTCCCTCTCCCCCCCCCTCCCCCTGTTAATTAACTGTTAAACATTTCCATAGAAATCATGTTATGAAAGAAGAATTAGAACAAAAAGAAAAAAACCACACAAGGGAATAAACACCATAAAACAGATTTAAAAATTGATAATAGTAAACTTTGGCCTGCATTCAGACTCCATAATTTCTCTGGATGTGGATATGGATCGCCTGTGTTTTCTGCTAAATCATGTGGATTAATCTCAGTGTGTCTTGTGGACATCTCTGACCCTTCAGATCGCTTCCTTTTTTTTTTTTTTTTGACACCTAAAGGTCTGAGTGTGACCAGTCTCTAAGATTCCTTAACTGTGATTCTGAAATGAGATTTGTAAAAACCATTTAGCCTAATGACTGTCCCATAGTAGGTGATCTATAAATACAATTATCTCCTTCCTCTTGTCTTCTGCTTTTAGCCCTTCTGGTCTTGCAGAGCATCAAGTTATCAGTTTTACCTTGACATTAATTTGCTTCTCTTCTGTCTTTTCCCCCTAAGCCTTGATAGTTGCCCCATCAGCTATAAATGCACATGACTCAAATTTACCTTGAATTTATTGGTTTTCCTTAATGTCTTTGTTAGACATTGATTCCCTTAGAACATTTATTCCTTTTTTTCCCATCTGCTTCTCTTGATCTGATTTGTATTATTAGCATCAAAGTGAAATATAGTTGAGTCTAGTACTAAAGCACTAAAGCATAAAGTTTTTATGATTGCATTGCATGATTTGTTAAGCAATGCAAACGTATTGCCAAGGAGCCTCACCCAAGGGTGACCTTAGTGAGCCAAGATTGATTGTCTAGTAGATTATCAGTACCTTTCCTGCTGTTTCCTTTTTTCCTTGCTTTTTACCTATTCATAACTAATTCAAATGCTTCAACTTAGATGAATGGGAAAAAGGACTGAGAAAAAAAAATCAGTTTAGTTAGCCTTTTTGCTTGTTAAGTTTTTAGATGAAGCTGCTTGCCTTGTTGCATGGGACTTAGAATAACTTAACTGTGGCAAGTGGAAAAGATACTGAGGATCACCCACAATCTTACCTCCATTTCCATTGATGTGAGCCTCCACTGAGAAGGATAAATTAGTCAGTTTGGATGAGCTAAGCAGTTATTCCCTGGGTATTTGTTAGCAAAGCTGTTTAAGCAATTCTGGGTAAAGACTTGAGGTGAAGTTAGTAATTATTGGCAAAAATTAGTTATGAATCATGAATTTCAGTGAACTTGTCTTGACTCCAATTTGCAGTGAGTAGTTGAGGATTGGCTGTAACTTTGAGAAAAATTATGTAACTTTAAAATGTCACAGGAAAACTGATGGCTTTTCTTTTTGCAAAAGGTGCCCTGAAGAGCTGGAAAGGAAAAAACTCAGCTATTACTTAAGAAATTACTTAATAATTTTGAGCACCTCATAGGAAAAAAACTCAAAATCTAGTATAAAGGAGTCCTTTTTAAATTTTTTTTTTTAATTTTGCAATTTTTCCCCTAATCTCGCTTCCCTCCTCCACCCCCAACAGAAGGCAGTCTGATAGTCTTTACATTGTTTCCATGGTATATACATTGATCAAAATTGAATGTGTTGAGAGAGAAATCCTATCCTTAAGAAAAAAAAATATAAGAGATAGCAAAATTACATAATAAGATAACTTTTTTAAAAAAATTAAAGGTAATAGTTTTTGGTCTTTATTTAAACTCCACAATTCTTTCTTTGGATAAAGATGGTGTTCTCCATCACAGATACCCTAAAATTGTGCCTGATTGTTACACTGATGGAATGAGCAAGTCCATTAAGGTCGACCATCAACCCCATGTTGCTGTTAGGGTGTACAAATGTTCTTATGGCTCTGTTCATCTCATTCAGCATCAGTTCATGCAAATCCTTCCAGGTTTCTCTGAATTCCCAACCCTTAAAGGAGTCATTTTACTAAGAAACTTTAAAATTATGCAGTCTCTTTAGAGTAACTAGTACCACAGAGTAGAATTTCAGCTTTAACCTCAAGATTTGCTTATTTTTGAGATTTTTTTCTCTATTTAAGGCAGTGGGGTTAAGAATGACTTGCCCAGGGTCACACAGCTAGGCAATTAAGTTTCTGAGGTCAGATTTGAACTCAGACCCTCCTGACTCCAAGGCCAGTGCTCTATCCCCTGTGCCACCTAGCTGCCCCTCATTTTTTTAAAGTCTGAAGTAAAAACCTAGAGAAATAATTGAAGATCATTAAAATACTTTTTTGAGACTTGTTGAAAATTATATTTCCAGGAGCCTAGCATAATCCTCCTTCCTTCCTTTCCTTTCCTTTCCCCCTCCCTCCCTCTCTTCCTTATGTTAAATGGCTAAGATGAGTTTAGAAGAACACAAAGACAAAAATAGGGCATTTTCTGCCTTTAAGGGAACTTGTATTCTACTAGGAGAGCTGATACTTGAACCGAATTGTAAAAGAAGTTAGAGATTTTAAGATGGCATAAGGAGTAAGAATTGGAGGACTAAATTTGGGGAATAGCAGCTAGATTAGTTTGACTGGGGCACAATAAATGAAGGGAAGTTATAAGAATTGAGCCTGGAAAGGTTGACAAGAGCATAATTGTAAAGGACTTTCAATAACAAATAATAGGAGGCCATTGGAAATTTTTGATCAGAGGCATTATATAATTAGGCCTGTGTTTGTCAGCCATGTGAAAGATGAATCTGAGAGGAAAAGGATGAGAGACAGCCCTAGGAGAAGGCTATTTCAGTAGTCTAAGAGAGAGAAAAGTGAAGGCCTGGTGGCAATAGGAGTCTAGAAAAAAGATAGAATTGACATGACTTGGTCTCTGAGAATATGTTGGATAAGAGAACAAAGGTGAACTTGACTTGTACATAGAGTTTGAAATGCCTTGGGGACATCTAGGTAAAGATATTTGATCCACATTTGGTGAGTAAGAACTAGAACCCATGAGAAAGAAGAGAAGCCTGGAGTAAGAAAAGATCATCATCATCAGATCTGGTATTTTAGAAATCACTGGTAACTTAGAAGGAGCAATTTCTTTGGAAAACGTTTTGCCTGACAATGCTTATTTGTTGCAAGAAATTTTTTTCCCTTGTTTTTTTTTGGGGGGAGTGGGAGATAGGGATATGTCAGAGGGTATCAATAGAGATGCTCAAAAAGGCCCAGTTTTAAGTGCTCAGAAGAAAGCAGAAGGAAGTTCTCAAAGAAACAAAAACAAGTGAGACAATTTTGAAAGTAATGTTTTGAATATAATTATATATATATGTATATATACATATATATAAACAAACATAAAATGGAAAAAAATCGTGATACTGAAATAATTCATCCTAAGTACTGTTAAAAAAATGCCTTGAATTCTTCCCTTGAATTTTCCCCCAATATTTTGTGCATATTTATCTATCTTTTATATGGCAATAATTCTCCTTATCAGCATCAGTAAATTCCTTGTTAGTTAAATGTTATGTTAAGACTTAAAATTATCTAATTGCCAAGAAGGTTTTTATGAAAATAATTGAAGGATGCTAAATGTTGAATGAATAAATTTCTTCTTTTCAGTGCATTCTAAATATCTGTATTCTCTTTAAGTCTGAACAGGAATTAAGAATAACACAGAGTGAATTTGACCGTCAAGCAGAGATCACCAGACTTCTTCTGGAAGGGATCAGCAGTACACATGTGAGTATCCAAAACCATTCATTCTCACTAAAAAAGCTATAGATGTGTACTCCACAGGGGCAGACATTGTATGGAATTGGTCATAATCATTGGGGAAAAATATAGCTTCTCTTTGACTCACTTTGTTCAGTGGAGCCATTCAAGTTTTCAGGCCAACCTGGCTTCTTTTCACTTGGCCCTCTGCATCCTCCTTCATACTTGAGGATTCTAGTAGGGAAGCACACTTTCTGATATATCCCTTCAGTGGTGCCGGGACATTTCTAATTTAATTATGGGTTTCGGTAACTCTTTGTCAATGTAATTAAGTTACTGATCAGCCCTTAGTCCTGCTATTTCACCTTATCTCCTAGGCACATCACCTTCGCTGTCTGAATGACTTTGTGGAAGCCCAGATGACTTACTATGCGCAGTGCTACCAGTACATGCTGGACCTGCAGAAACAACTTGGGAGGTAGGAATGCATGCCTTTTCTGAGCTGGAGCGAGGCTTGGCCTGTGAACTAATCTTAGGGATGAAGATGAGAGATGGGAAAGGTTTCTACAATATTTAGAATTGGCTTATTTTTAAGAACAATCATTGGGTTTTCACACTCTTCTCCTCTCCATGCAGTAAAGTACTTGGTTACTGTTCACAAACATTTAGTCATGTGAACAATCAGTAGATGACAAGTATGTATTCCTTTTTGAGGGAGTATGTCAAGGAAATTTGGGGGAAAAATAAGAATGAACTGGGCCTCATAAAAATCAATGTATTTAAGATCAGTATGATATAGAGTCACCTCATTTTCCAAGAAGAAATTGAGATCCAAGGAAAAGAGTGATTTGACCAAGTAGAACAATTCAGTGAAAGGTCAGTGAGTATCTGAAGAACATCACAGACTCATAGATTTGGGATTCATGAAGTTTCTTCCACCTCATTTTGTAGATGAGGAAACACAGACCCAGAGAGGGCGAGTGACTAGATCAGGGTCAAATAAGGAAGTGGCAAAGCCAGAGACAGGCGCTAGCCCTACAAATTCAACTTGCTTTCTTCTGTATGTGCTTCCTCCCACCCTATGTTTTGTAACAAGTTCTTTCTAGGAATTCAGTTGAAATTATAATTAAATGTCACTTGCAGGTATTTTTGTTTCCTCATTAGTTCTTAAAACATCTGAGTGATCTGTAAAAGCATCCTTGGTTCTGTGAGAATTGTAACAACTATGTTTTATATTGTACTTTCATTACATGTTTTTGTTTGATGCTCATAACATAGGGGAAGTCAGATATTTTCCCTGTTTTACAGACAAGGTCTGGCTCAGGGAGGTCAAAGCTGCTGCCTAGATTCTCAAAGGCAGAGTGACCAGCAGTTTCACTGAACTGGCTGCCCACTGGTGATAATATCCAGACTGTTTGCAGACAGAGATTGTCCAGAGAGACGTAAGGAGGTGAAGGACAGGTATTTCTATGAAGGATATGCTCCATTTTTTGCTTAGAGCAGAGGGAAAAAACTTGGTTCCATCAGTTCAGATCAAGCCACTAAAATAATCTGGTGTTAAGAAAAAGAATTAGAAATTAGTGTTAAAGTTCAAAGGCACTGTCATAGTCGACAGTCACTGTCCTAGTTTCTACCCCCTGTCCTCTGATTGAAGGACTTTAAAATATCTATACAAGAAAAGCAGTAAAAGGTGGGTTTAACACCACTTCTTTTTGTTCCACACCTGTGTTTATTTCTATTTGAGACTTCTGTTTTAATAATAGCATTAAGAAGAATATAAAGTTAACAGGCATTTAAATTTAAAATGCAATGTATTTAATTCTTGAACAGCAAATTGGATTTGAAAATATTACATCAATAATTTTAACAAATACATATAGTATGAATCCTCCTTGTCATTTGCATAATATACAAAGTTATACTAATTTAAAAATGGAATATTTGGGCATAAGATTTGAATAGGAAAAATAACCTAAAAATAATCTCTTTTCTCTTTTTTTTAATTTTTCATAAGACAGCCCTACCTTTCCAAGACTTCTATCAGACAAAACTTGAAACACCAAATAATAGGACAGTCAAGTGGAAAAATAAATAGGTCTTCCATGTCTCCATAGTGGAGAGAAATAAGAACTTTCCTCCTCTCTTCTGATCTTTTGGGGTAAACACTGTGTTACCACTGAAGAAGTACATATTAAGGTTTTGTGGGAAAGGGATACTTTAAGAGTACTATTGACCTTTTGAAAGATGGCACCTAAATTTGGTAGTTGTAGAGTTTATTTTGATCAGAACCACCCAACAAAGTATTTGCTTTTTATTTTAACTTCCCTTTTGAAACAAAGAGAGTTGTATTTTTGGAGCAGCCTTCCCCACCCCCACTTCTTTTTCTACCAGTTGAGCTTTCTTTTTCAATGTTCTGAACCACAGTAATTAATAACATTTAAATAGTATTGTGTAAATTTTTTTTCTCATTTTGGGGAAATAGATTTTTTGCTTCCATTGGAATTAGGCACCCCCCCAGTAAGGAAATGTCCTTAGCCATTGCTAAATTGGGGCCTAGTTTGTAAGCATAGCCTGCACTCCAGAGTAGGTTTCACAGCCAAGTATATGAATATAAGGCATCACTTGAACCCCGATCCTCTGTATTCTGAGACCAGCTCTCTTGACTCATTATATCAGAATGTTTGTTTCATCCTAATTGGAAAAGGATAGATTAAAATGACCATATGTTCTATGGGGGTTTTCTTGGCAGAAATACTGAAGTAGTTTGCCATTTCCTTCTCCAGCTCATTTTCCAGGTGATAAAATTAAGGAAAACAAGATTAAGTGACTTCTCCAGGGCCTCATAGCTAATAATTGTCTAGGGTCATATTTGAACTCAGTTTCTCTTTAATATGATTAGAGGTCAAGTAGCTATGCTATAAATTAAGTCTACTGATTTGTCTTTATTTTTATCATGAACTTAATGTTCATTCCACAGTTTTAATGACTTAGAAGAGATTTTCTATTTTACTCTAAATTTTAAGAGTCATAGATGAAACTGAATAAAATTTGAAATGAAAATACTGTTAAAATAGCATTAAATATAGGGCAGCTAGGTGGCTCAGTGGATAAAGCACCAGCCCTGAAGTCAGGAGTACCTGGGTTCAAATGTGGTCTCAGACATTTAATAATTACCTAGCTGTGTGGCCTTGGGCAAGCCACTTAAGCCTGTTTGCCTTGCAAAAACCTAAAAAAAAAAATACCATTAAATTTAAGTACTTATAAGAGTTGTTCTTGAGTAAATATAAATTCTATTAAGCTTTGCTTTATAGAGATAGCTAACTTTTCAAGGTGCTCTTGCAGCGTTTGGGAGAAAGCTGGGTTTCATAGCCCTAGGACATTTCCCAGAAGAGTAGATGAGTTAGAATTTTCTTTGTAAACATTTGTTTGGCAGATTTCAGACTTTTTTTTAAGCAAGTACCATGTGCTGGGGGTACTGTGATAGGTAATAAAAAGGCAAAAACAGTCCCTGCCCTCAAGGAATTCTCAGGCTTAATGGAGGAGACAACATGGAAACAACTAAATACATCCTATATATAGATAGGCTAAGTGGAGGGTCATCTGAGGAACAGCATAACCGTAAAGACTTCTTACAGAAGGTAGACTGTTGGTAGAGAGGAGGTACCAAGGATACCTGCAAGTTGAAGTGAGAAACCCAGAATTAGAAACTAAAGTGTTTTGTTTGAGGAACACTGGATTTTAGAGAGGGTAGAGGGGAATGGGAAGGGGGACAAATTGTGAAAGATTTTATTTTTTTCCCAACTACATACAATGGTAATTTTTACCATTTTTTTTGCAAGGTTTTGAGTTTTACAGTTTTTTTTCCCTTCCCTCCCCCCTCCTCCTGACAGAATGCAATCTGATATAGGTTCTATATTTGTAACCATGCTAAATGTAGATCGATGTTGAACATAATAGGTGAGGAAAAATGAGATTGTACAAGATTTTAAAAGACAGGATTTTGTATTTGTACCTAGAAGAATGGAGGCCATGAGGGTTTAAGGAACAGAGGAGAGGTGTGATCAGAGTTACCCTTTAGGAAACCTGTTTTAACAGGAGAGAGGAGGTGATGAAGGGCCTTCCACCCTGGATTGACAGGCTATATGAGACAAAGGTAGAACTGATGGATTTGGCAGCAGCTAGATGGCACAGTGGAGAAAAAGCTGGTCAGGAAGAATGGAGTGTGAGCCCTACCTTAGACACTCCCTAACTGTGCAGTCCGGCCTGGGCAAATCACTAAACCTCTCAGCCTCAGTTTCCTCATCTGCAAAATGTGGCTAACAAGAGCACTTACATTGAAAGCTTATTGTGAGGATCAAATTTGTAAAATCATATTTGTAAAGCTCTTGTCAAACCTCAAAGCTTTACATAAATATTAGGTGGTGTTATTAACATTAGATATGAAGAATGTGGGACACTAGGTGGCATTGAGTGTCAGGAGTCAGGAAGACTCCTCATCTTACTGAGTTCAAATGTGAGCTCAGATACTTATTAACCGTGTGACCCTGGGCAAGTCACTTAACTGTTTGTCCCTTTTTCCTCTTATGTAAAAATGGGTTGGAGAAGGGAATTGCAAAACCATTCCAATATCTTTGCCAAGAAAACCCCTAATGGGGTCATGAAGGGTCAGACAACTAAAAATGACCCCAATACTGGGGAGTGTAATTCTGGAATACAAAGTTATTAGAAATCATTTTATATAATATCATTTCAATTGAAAAAAATAAAGTGAAGGTAATTGATTAATAGAGATTACAATGGTACTACCTTTATGTCCATGATCATAATTTCTCTTTCTGTATCTGAATTTTTAAAGAGGGAATTCTGGAAATTTTTCTCTTTCATTATTATTTAAATAAATGTTCAGTTCTTTGCCTGTCCCTTCACCCCCTCCCATAACATTTTTAAGGTCAAATGAGAATTTCTACTTTTCTAGGAAAATTTCTTTTCAGAAGAAACGTTTTGTTCAAAAGCAATATTTTGTTCCAGAGACTAGGAGCTTTCTAAACTTTATCCATTATTATTGTTCTGCAGTCTTAGAAGTGAATTAGAGTGGGGGAGAAGGGGGGGATGTGCCATTTTGTCTTTACTTTTTTTTCCCAAAATGGAAGTTGATGAAAAGGTGAATAGTGCCACCCAGTGGTGGCATTATGTGCTAAATCTTTCTTGTCTGTAACTAGTTCGGATATTTATTGCCTGATTTCTCAGTGAAAATTCTTTCCTCTAGAGTTTATTAATTGTCCTGCAAGTAGGATTATCTCTTTTGAGGAGAAATTGAATACTTTATTTTAGCTAAAAAGAACCTTATCATTGTGAGCTGAAAAAAAATTTTGCAACTAATTTGTATAAAATAAATAAATGATTCCTTGGCCATTTTGTTTTCAACAGTTTTCCTTCTGCCTTTGTATCTAACAACAATCAGTCTTCCACAACTTCTGTGCCAAATGCCTCCACTTCCTCATCCGCAGTCACCACCACTTTCTTGTCTTCGACAAGTAACACGGCTACTCCTGCCCTTAGTGACTTGAAGGAATCCAGTGGGAGTAGGAAGGCCAGGGTTCTCTATGACTATGATGCCGCCAACAGTAGTGAATTATCACTGCTAGCAGATGAGGTAAGAGTTCCCATGACTGAGGTCACCATCCTAGGACATACCCTCTGGGATAATAAGCATGACCCATGCAGATTCCAAAGTGACTTGAGAAAATCTGTTTTTTCAAGCATGTCTATAGATTTCTGATGATTTTTATTATTGCCTGTCCTTTCTTGATTTTAAAATCTTGTATAACAGAATAAGATGTCAAAAAGTTGATGATGGGATGCTTTTCTTGTGTTGGAAAAAGTAGCCCTTGAGGTATTGCATCTTTTGACAAGATTAGTAATATTGTTTAACCCCTTGGAAAAAATGAGAGTTGGAGCTAGTTGGATGAGGGTCTCGAAGAACTGTTTATTTTTTTATAGAGAACATGATTCAGAAGATTGTGATCACTGTCATATTTTATTACTGAAATAAATAACTATAAATCTTTTTTTTTTTTAGGTGATCACAGTATACAGTATCGTTGGTATGGATTCAGACTGGCTGATGGGTGAAAGGGGAAATCAAAAGGGCAAAGTACCAATTACTTACTTAGAACTGCTCAACTAAGTGGGGGGGAGGGGGGACAACCTCTCTGCAGACTACCAGTTATGACATGATATTTATATATGATTAACTTTGTAAAGCAGGTCTACATGTCTTCCATGTTAATGTCTTAAGAGACTCAAAAACTACCAGCCATCAGAACTAGGCTTTTTCTGCCAATAATGTTGCATGGTAAATTTTTCATTGCTTCAGATTTGGTGTTAAGAGGTTTTTACTTCATGCCAAGGATGTTTTCTTACAGGATTCTGTTTCTACTGAAGTTTTCACTAACAAGCGGATTCTACTTTTGAGTAAATTAGATTGAAAGCAGGAAATCTGTTTTCTACTGAATTTTTCACTAACAGCAAGCTTTTTCCTTTATGTAAAATAAATTTATTGCGAATTGATGTCAGGTTTGCTCTTTATTTTTCTTCTTACATACATGTAACAATCCTAAAATTTGTTAAACTTCTTGGTTAGAATTTTTTATTAGCAAAAATTTCAAGGATACATATATATATGCTTTTTGACTGAGAGTACAAGAAATTTGTTAGTAACCATAAAGATCAGAAGTACACATTTTTATTGTTGTTTTCAGAGTAAGCCAGTGGAAGTCCACAAAACATTTTAAGTTTCAATTGAAAAATAGAACAGTGTATTTAATAGTGTATACAAAGCCATTTGGGGACAGTCTTCTCACAAATGACAGAACAATTCAACATTCTTACTCTTTCTTTGTATCAGCACAGGCCCTTATGACTTGATAGGGATGAATACTTTTTTTATGTTTTGTGTATATTTCACACAAACATTTCCTGGTTGTTTACCAGCCAGATTTGTTTGAGACTCCTTTTATTCCTTATTTGTCCCTAGTTCTCTTTTAGAGAACATAATTTTGTTGAGTAATGGGATTTTTCTTTTATTGATGATTGTATAGGGGCTCAGGGCAGTTTGTTCATTACTTCTGGATGGCTGGTGACCTAACCTTTAACCACCCAGCCCTCCTTGCACCACACGACTGGCTTGCCAGAAGACCTGACTCTGCTGGTGCATACACATAGGAACCTGCACACACACCATCAGGTCATCAAGTGGAGTATGGAAACAGGAAGGGTTTTTAACAGGTCCAAGGGTCAGGGTGGGGAGCTAGTGGTAGAAAGATTCTCCTAAAGTAGGGCTCCCCTCCCTCTTGGACCCCATTTCGTAAATAAAGAGCCATTCCAAGTGGGGCTGGTCCTCTGTGATTCTGTTTTTCATAGATATTTCTTTGCTCTCCCAACTTCTTTTTGTTCTCTCTTGGCCCTCATGCTGTTGGAGCTGACATGAGTAGCTCAATATATGGAGTCTGATCCACAAGGGTTATATTGCCAGGACATACTCCTGCTCCTTGGACAAAGCAAAAAAATGGTATGCCTCCAGACTGCTTCCTTAGCTCCTTTTTTTGAATTCTGGAGACTTCCTAAGAAGGAATGCAATAGAATCCAGAAGCAATAAAGACTTAGTGAAATATAGAAGCCCAAGGCCCTGGGCAGAGGGTGGAGGGGTTCTCAAACCATCACATGCCACCACTACCAATCTGTGAATAGGAAACAGACTACTTCAGCTTGTCCCTGCTTCTCTCTGGCTTCTCCAGGCTTGCTTTCTGGTTGGGGTGTGGGGAGGGCATCCAACTTAGATGCTGATGAGGACTAAAGGAGGTAGGAGCATATTTAAGCTAAAATCAAGATCTAGCAGTCCTTTCAATGATCCTACCTTCATTTTCCTAACTTGGCTTTTACAGATTTTGCCCTAGAAAAACTGTTCTGACAAGTTGTTGGCACATTTGCCTCCTGAATGCACTCCTATAAACGGCCATTTGTTATGTTAGGCAATACAGCTGGGGGTGTTTTTAATGACATCTTGCCACTAACTTTCCACCTCCCACAGAGACATTCCTTTTTCTGACTCCTGAAATGGTAATATTAACATTTTTGTAATAGAAATGGCTTCATTAGTCAAAGGAAGTATGGGCATCTGCAGACTGGTATCATTATTAACCAAAATTGCTTATGGGATAGGGAAGGGGGCAAAAATAAATGTAGCACCTGGTAGTGTTTTCAGCTGAGTATTATCATGGGCATGGCAGCCACTCTCTAATAGCCATCATTGCCAGATAAAATTTTCCTGGTCTTTATAAGCAGATAACAAATAAATTGATAATGAAAAGTGTTCAGGAGGTCAGTTCACTATTTTTTTTAAGGTTTTTTTTGCAAGGCAAACAGGGTTAAGTGGCTTGCCCAAGGCCACACAGCTAGGTAATTATTAAGTGTCTGAGACCAGATTTGAACCCAGATACTCCTGACTCCAGGGCCAGTGCTTTATCCACTACGCCACCTAGCCTCCCGGTCAGTTCACTCTTAACCACCTAGGGACTCCCAACTGACTTTTTGCCATTGTTGTTAAGCTAACCTCACAAGATATGTGTCTTCCAGACCTGTCTGCATCACAGCTCTCTTGTCATCTTATCAGAATTGTCCATCTAAACTAGGTTAAGAATTTATGCCCGAACAGACATATCCTCCATGTAACACCACATTGGTCTCCCATTGGGAACTCTTATAAAATTTTAAATCTTTGAATTTTAATAGTACATACTCAGGCTACAAGGATGGGAGACAAAATAAGGGGTACCCTCCTAGAACTAGCATTCTGTTAGGGAGGAGACAAGCTGTGCCCAGATGAATAAATACAACATCTATACATAGTACTGTTTGGGATGAGAGAAGAACACTGAGCATTTAGGAAAGGCTTGGTGCAGGAGGTAACATTTGGATGGACTCTTCACAGAGTCATAGAATTGGAAAGGTTAGATGAGACTTCAGAAAGCAGCCTCAATTGAGGAATAGGCCATTTCTTGTAGCCATTCTACAGCTCTCATAAGAGACAATGAGGATGATACAGC
Source organism: Macrotis lagotis (assembly GCF_037893015.1). Lineage (NCBI taxonomy): Eukaryota > Metazoa > Chordata > Mammalia > Peramelemorphia > Peramelidae > Macrotis > Macrotis lagotis. The sequence continues at coordinate 42,548,806 of NC_133659.1, read as the reverse complement.
AGGTGCCAAAGGTGTGGGAGCGAAAGAAGAGGGAGCTTGGAACTTGTGGCCTCTTCAGTGAGATAGAAAGTAAGGATTTCTGGGTAGGGAAAGAGGAAGAGGGAATGTAGAAACCTCAGAGGTTTGGAAGTCACCTTGGAGAGTGATAAGAGTCAGGGAGGTAAAAGAATTGTACAATATCGAAGGTCTAATTGGATTTGATAACGTATCCCTGATTTTCCGGGATTGCATGCTAATTTCAGGGATTTTAAAGAATTTTTAAGAGAATCCTTGATTGGAGGAGAGAGAATCCAGAGTAGGACAGTTTGCAGATATTTTGGGGAAAACAAAAACAAGCAAAATTCTGAGGGGAGTTGATTTGACAGATTCTAAAGAGATCAGTTCATGCATTTTATGTTTTTGGAGGAAGACTTTTACCCAAGTTCAGGGGACTTGGACAAGAGAGACAAGCAGATGAAGGCCTAGACAGACAAATGAAGATGTTAGACATCAGTTGGCAGGTGGTGACAGATGGTGAGAAGAATTTCAATCTGCAACTTGGTTCCCTTTGCTCTCCTGACTTGGCTTAGCACCCTAGTATTTAAAATGTCTATATTATTTGGTATAAAATATGTGGCCACTTATTGATAATGTCTAAGTCTATGAGTTCAGGGTATGAGACAGAAATTAGCCAATGGGAAGAGATTTTTCTAGATTATTCTAGGGTGAGTGCTAATCCAGTTAGAGAATGTTTGAATTTTGATAATTGATGAACATATTTAAGCACATAGCCACTAAACTGCCTAAAGCATGAGCTTAGTAAGGAAAGGAGGCAGTAGCAGCCCAAGGTGAGCAGAGTAGCCTGTCAGTCTACAAGACGACCAGAAGTATTATTGTTCCATACCTTATATAACACAGCCATACCCCGTAGGTCTCTGCAATAGCATACATTTGTATCAGACCCAATTAGGACAGCAGCTTGTGAGTAGAAAGGGAGAAGATAGATGGTGAGAGATATAACCCAGAACTAGAGCTCATTAAGGTGTTATTGGCATTAGGACAAGAGGGTGAGATCCACCTAGAGACTAAAGACATGGTGAGGGCAGTCAAGAAGTGACCTGAACTGAAGCAAGCTCACCTTTCAGGGTTAGGGGACACAAGTAGAACCCAGGGTTCAGGTGAGAGGAAATAACGGTGATGGCTAGAGAACAGATATGGGTGATATATAGACAGCTGGGAAAGAACCAGATGGAGAGGATGGGAAACTAAGGCGAGACAGATTTGTTTTTGCCTTTACAGACAGTTGACCATGATCTCAAAATTACACAGAGCTCTTTTTAAAGGGGTTAAGAAGAATTCATAGAGCTTGGGATCAATAGTGCAGTAATTATAGGGGGGAAACCCCAGGGATAAACCAATCAGCATTTGGGTGAACTCTCCCAGACTTAAATTAGCATTCGCCTTGCTGGCTATAACTTAAATTACTCAGATGAGGAGACTGTTAAGAGGACAGGCCCTTTGGGGGACATAAGGAGGGAAGCTATAACTAAAGCTTAAACGGATGATTAACTAGGCAGCCCATGAATGGTAAAAAGCAGCCCCCTGCCAATTTGCAAGTACTGTTAGACCAGCAGGTAAATTCCATGGTAAAAAGACTGCCCAACTTTTGCAAGGTTTCCATGCCTTGGTCACACCGGAAAGGACTGCTATTTATCATCAGCAAGCTAGAAAAGAAATCTTATCAGAGGCCATTTTATTGAAGGGTTTGGAAATACTTCCCAGTCCAATGTTCTATTTTTGTCCTTTTAGCTGAAAAACCAAGGCATCTGCCTTCTTAGTACTGTGGAAGCTTGACCATTCTCCACCATCTATTCAAATATCAATGATATTTTTCATTTGTCTGCCAGTTCTTTCAATTATATAAAGGATATAGTCCGGAAGTCAGGGAATGTAAATTAATCAAGGGCAACTAGGTACTTTCTTAATATCTTTGGAAGCGTTAATTCCCTCATCTTTTTTTTTTTTGGCCCTTCCTAGTCCACAAGTCATTCCCCATGGCATAAATAAAACACAAAGTTCTCTCTCTTTATTAACCATTATCAAAAGTCCCTTCCACCCTTTCTGTATCTGGCATTCCCCTGACCAACAGTTTCTGACAGTTTCCCTATCAAAAGAAAAATTAAAATTAATCTGATATGACCTGCTTGTGATGAAGTCATCGTCTTGAAGAGCACCATTTTCCTTTTTCTTCAGTATCCTACAAGCACTAAGTGTCAACTATGTGCTAACAATCAAAAACATTTATTAGGTACCTACTATTTGCTACAAAGAAAGGCAAAAAACAATCCCCACCCACAATCTGAAGGGAGGAGGCACAATACAAATAAATATGATAGAGTTAAAGATAAAGTCTTGCAGAAAGGGCGAGGGGAGAGTTTCCTCCTAGACTGAGAGAAAACCAGGGAAATGAGGAGAGAATTTCAGACATGGCGAACAACCAGAGAAAATACGCAATAAGGGATGGAGTGACGTGAAAAAAACAGCAAGGCAGCAAGATTCACAGAAATGTATTGACTAGGGGAGTCTGCTTTAATTAGATCAGTTTACCTGAGTGGAGGATCAGTGAATGGGCAGAGATGAGGCAGGGAAGCAGTCCAGGCATGAGGTGAAAAAGGTGGTGGCAAAAAGAAGGTGGCAGTGTCAGAGGAGGGAAGGAGGGTGGATATAAAAGATGTTAAGAGGGTAGACATGAAGGAGAGAGACGTAGAGGATGACACCTGAATGACTGGGAGGTGGTGGTACTTTTAACAGTAATAAGAGGTGAGAGGGGGAGCGAAATTCAGTTTTAGACATAGTTCAAGATCTGTTCACAAATTTAATATGTCTATATGTCAGCTGGAGATGTGAGACTGATCAGGAGAAAAGTTAGGACTGGACAAATCTCTGCAGAGTTCATTGCCGGATCACAGTTCCACAATGTTGGCTCCCTTGGAAGATGGCTGGTAATAGTGTTAGTGGGTCTGAAGAACACTACAATTCCCCCAAACCCCCAGATTCTTGAGTTTATCCACATACTGATAACAGTTGATTGGCGGTTGGTTTTGGTAGTAGGGATGGTGGGCTCTTTTCTCCACCAGGTTGTTTCTCCTAGATAATGTCTGTGGGCGCCAGGCTGGATGCAGGACCAGTGGTATGGGGAGAAGACACTAATTCCCAAGCTCTTGGGCTCTAGGTTTTGGGTTATCTCCACTCTTCAGGTTATCTCCTAGGGTCTAAGACTCCTAAGACCTAGGGTGGCAGTGGTAGTGTGACCCACCTTACACATGCCACCTTATTTTTCTGGTAACAAGAAAAAAACAGTATATCAATTGTATGTAGTGAAGGCCCTAAACCTCTGGTCTGATGGTACTACTTTAAAGCTGAATAGCATGAGATAACAAAATTTCCATTAGAGAAGGGAAGGAAGGGTCCCAAAATATTACCAACAACTATTAAATCAGCAGAAATGTATGCTGATACAACTGACCATGTTTGGTGGCGTTCTCATCAATTAAGAGGGTCACTCAATAATGTGAGAATCACCGGGCAGATGAATATACTTTTGACCTCTGAATATAAATCTCCTAGTCTGATGGGAAGTAGCACAGAGACTGAAGGGGTTTATTCCTTGATTAAGCCAAAGGAGCTCACTTTATGTGTTTACCCCTCTTCCAAGCTTAATTTCTTAGTACTTCCCCTCTTTATGGCTTCATAGATTTAAAGTTGGAAGGGTCCTCTGAGGTCAAGAGAGTTCCCACTGTTCCTTTCCAGTTCTAGCCACGATTCCCATAAGCCAGCCCTGGTAGAACATGACCTAACTCAGCTGGATGTGACATATCTTTGCATACAGCCTCTGTTTGTTGACAGATAAAGATAAATAGGACCCAAGAGGCCAAAGTTGTGATTTTAACAAAGTTTGTCTTCCAGATCTCTAGCCTCCCTTTTCCCCTACATAACCATCCCATTCTTCTTAGCTATGACAGACGTGCTGCTTTTTAACTCTTTCCCAACAGCACAGGAGAGAATCTTATGTCTTTTATGCTTTGATTAAAGCCCATCCATGCTGATGTATTAAACCTCTTATATAACTGTATTTTTAAATTCCTTTTCTTTAATTATGCCATAAAAAATTTTCCCCCTCAGTTAAGAAATTCTGGGAAAAGCTAATTAGTGGAGTGTGGGGGAGAATTTTAGAAGAAGCAAAATCTTGTCCTTGTACCACTGTTCATATTAGACCTAAAGAAGCTTTTAAGATGTAAAGATATAGATATAGATGATATAGATATAGATATAGATATAGATATAGATATAGATATGAATGTATAGATACATAGAGATACACACAGACACAAACATATGAGTGTGTGTGTGTGTGTGTGTGTGTGTGTGTGTGTGTGTAAAGAGACAGAAAGAACTCTGTTTATCTCTTTATAGATAGTTATTGGTCAGGGCCTATGATTGCAGCAGAGTAGTGGTCCTGCTAAGAACATTTCCTCTACTAAAGCACATTTGAAACAAGAGTCTGAAAAAAATCACCTGGGGCTCTGAGAACTAATACATCCCAGAAACTGACTTGAACCCAGATCTTAGAGACTCCAAAATTAGCTCTCTATTCACTATTATATTTGGTCTTAAGTTTAAATAAACCTATTTTAATTCTTTTAGGGTACTTTGGGGACCTGAGTCAGAATATGATGCTTGAACTATCTTCCTATCCATCCCCCATCTTGTAACCTAACAAACACCTTCATCCCATGTCTTCTTCCTTAAGACTCTCAAGGACTGAGAAAAATCAATTGTGTGTTCAGTATCTGCTTGCTAAAGTTGTTGTGAGGAGGGAGAGAAAGGGAGAAGGAAAGGAAGTGAGAGAAACATAGGGTGGGGGAGCTGGAAATTGGTGGGGTGCCCATGGAGGAAGATGCCAAAGAGAAGAGGGTCCCAGAGCAGAGTTTTCCCAGAGTAACAGGAGAAGAGGATGTTAGACAGTTCAAAAGGGAGGTGACACATAACTGAGGTCCTTCTCAAAGGTGGTCTTGGAGAACAGATCACGGGTGAGAAGAGGAGGGTCTAGTGTGGGAGTCTCCCAGGGTGTCCATGTAGCAGGCTACTATAAGGACTGTGGCCAGCACTGGGGACAAAAATGAAACGGTCCCTGTCTTCAGCAAGCTTTCATTCTTAGGGCATACACAATAGATGTAAAATAGTCAATTGTATCAGGAGAAAATGTCAACTTTAATTTTAAATACTAAAGAAAAATAAATAGAGAGGAAGAAAATTTTAAAATAATTTGACTATGGAAAAATAGTGCAAATTATAGGAATTTAGGTGGATAATTTATTTTAAATAATTTATGGAATAAATTTAGCTAGATGGTGTTGGTAAATAGAGTACTGGACCTGAAGTTAAAAAGACCAGGTTTCAAATCCAACTTCAAAGATTTACTAGCTAGCTATGTGATCCTGGACAAGTCATTTAACCTCTATCTCAGTTTCCTCAAATATAAAATGGAGACAGTAATAACTCCTACCTCTTAGGCCTGTGATAAGACACACATACATGCATATATATATATATATATTATATATATATATATATGATACTTATAAAGAGCTTAGCAAGTATCTGATGCATTATAGAAGCTTAATAAATGCTCATTTCCTTCTTCCCTCCCTGAGAATGTAATCCTTTCATCTTCATAATCCACATATCCTTTAGCAGTTCTGGAATCATAATCAAATCAATACTGTCTTATTCCTGGAAAGAATGTGCCAGTCTCCTTCACTATGGCTCCATTTACCAACCAGAGAACTTTGCAAAACAAAATGCACCTCCCTCCCTAGGCATAAGTCCCCTTTATTTGAATGTAAGGAGGAATTCTTAATTTTGTTTTTGTATTTCAGTGCTTAACAGAATTCTTATACATAGTGAACACAATAAATAGGGGTTTTTTTATTCTTTTTTTCCAATCAGTAAAATAAATGAATAAAAAAATAAAATGTAACTTGAAGGTAATGATCATCAATATTTTATTATTTGAACTAGACAGAATAAATGTAAAAATGACATCCCCTTTTCCCTTAATCCTTTTTTATGTATGTCCCACACCATTATCCTGTGTATGAATGGATAAGAAATCTTATTTTCCCTTCTTGTTTACAGAGCAAAATGAAAAATACTGCAATAGCAGGTACCTAGATGTACCCTTTGCCTCCCATATGGAATGTCTCTGAGTCTATTACAGGCAATCCCCCAATTTGATCAGGCAATGTTCCAAAAGTTCATTTGTAAATCAGAAGTCAGAAGGCATTTTCCCATAAAAACAATTTTGTAAATGGTTAGATTCCCAGACCAGCCCACAATAGCTGCCATAACCCCTAATGGAGCCGATATAAATGGAGCTGATACAGGACTGATAATGATCTAAAGCCTTGAGTGCCCATAGGGCCCTTGGGCCCCAACCTCTGAGCTCCCCTAAACCTGGATGGAAAAAAGGGAATGGGGTGCAGTAGAGGCTTCAGTAGCTGGTTCATGATCATGGCAACATATGGGAGGAAGGGTATAGATGGGCAAGGGAGGACCTTTTTGTCAAGGGTCTAATCAGTTGAAGGAATGCCTCTTATAAGGGAGTGGCACCATAGAGGCTGCTCAAGAATATGATTGATGGGGGTGGCTAGGTGGCACAGTGGATAAAGCACCGGTCCTGGAGTCAGGAGTACCTGGGTTCAAATCCGGTCTCAGACTCTTAATAATTGCCTATATATGAGATTGATCTTAGAGGTGAGTAGAAGTTACAGAGGTTTCGCTCTACTCTTTAAAGAACTTCTACTATTTGTCTTCTACTGAGACCAAGATTGCTTGAAAATGAATTTGAAAGGGCAGCTAGGGTGATACAGTGATTAGAGCATCAGCCTTGGAGTCAGGAGGACCTGAGTTCAAATCCAGCCTCAGACACTTAATAATTACTTAGCTGTATAACCTTGGGCAAGTCACTTAACCTCACTGCCTTGCAAAAGCCAAAAAAAAGTATTTAAATTATTATTTTTCTTTTTTCATTGCCAAAGTTTTATTCTGAAGCTCTTCCTTTGGAATATTATATCATTAAAGGATGTATTTACAAATATAAACTGAGATATTTGGGGGGTAAAGATTTTTAATTAAAAAAAAAAAGAAAATATATTTGAATTAGAAGCAGATCTCGGGGCAGCTAGGTGGCACAGTGGATAGACTTCGGCCCTGGAGTCAGGAATACCTGAGTTCAAATTCAACCTCAGTCACTTAATAATTAACTAACTGTGTGACCTTGGGCAAGCCTTTGCCTTGCAAAAAAACTAAAAAAAAAAAGCAGTTTTTTGGGGAACATGGGGAACAAATAAAATCAAACCTAGCTGGCAAGTATTGAGTGGGGATGGGCCTTCTTGATAAATTGGAGTCATGAGTTCTTTCTGGACTCAAAGCTCTCCAAGGTTCTTTCTAGCTCTAAATTCATGATATGATGATTCTATGATTTTGTCCGGGAAGTATCTCTGAGGTCATTGAATCCAACTTCCTCATATTATAAATGAGTAAGTTCAGACTTATCCACAGCTAATAAATGCCAGAATCAGACATTAAGGCTGGGATCTTTGGATGCTCTCATGTCTGCTTGTACCCTAATGTCATGTTGAAGGTTAATGGTCTAAGTATCTTCTAGGCTTTGATCAAGAGAACACCTGAAGACTCAGATAATTTGGTTTGAGAGAGGGACAAATGGGACTGTGAAGCATGTTTACTATAGCAGTTTCCTGCTCTGAACAAATATTGTAGCTGTTGACTATTCTTAAAGAAGCCCAATGACATCCGGAGGGTGATGTCTTGATTTGCAAATGAATTGAATTTAAGTGAGAAAGAGCTGGGCAAAGTCAAAAGTGATTTCTAAATATCAAAAATAGAATTCTTAATAATAATCCTATAAGCATAAGACTTCAATTATCCCTGAAAAGGGCATGATAATGATTATTTTGGGGTCATGACTGCTCTTAGCATTGACACTTTCTGAGCAAAGATGCAGAAAATAAGAGGAAAAAAAAGCAAACTAGTTCATTTGGCATCTTGGCAATTAAAAAAAAATCCAAAACAATCTACACCTGGGGGCGGCTAGGTGACGCAGTGGATAAAGCATCGGCCATGGAGTCAGGAGTACCTGGGTTCAAATCTGGTCTCAGACACTTAATAATTCCCTAGCTGTGTGGCCTTGGGCAAGCCACTTAATCCCGTTTGCCTTGCAAAAATCTAAAACAAAAAACAAAAAACAATCTACAGCTGTCCTAAGCATAGCAGCATCTGGCTTGACCTGAGTTCACCTGGACTTCCCAGCCTTTAGAAGAGAAAGAGAAAAGGGGGGGGGAGGAAGAGAAAAATCTTTATAGTTAGTCCCCCACCTGCCAGATGAGGAACCTCCTTTTCACCTTTGCCTGCAGAGAAGTATAGGCACCTGTGTTTTCTTCTGTTGCCTTCTCCTAAAGAGAAGAGAAAGCAAGAGAGACAGACAGACAGACAACCATACAAAAACAGAGACAGAGGGACAGCTAGGTGTTGCAGTGGATAGAGTATCAGCTCTGGAGTCAAGAGGACCTGAGTCCAAATTTGACCTCATACACTTAATACTTAGCTGTGTGAGCTTGAGCAAGTCACTTAACCCCATTGGCTTGGAAAAAAAAAAAAGATAGGGGTAGAGCAGTTAGACAGGTCATGTACATGTTCATAGTTTAGTATGTCATAGGTTCCTCTTCATTACCCTTCTTCCAGGAGTAAAACCTGCTTCTCAGTTCTCCCCCAGATATACTTGGGAAAGTATTTTTGCCTTCTATTCCAAGTTCTGTCTGATTAGAATGCTTTTAGACATGAAATAATTAAAAAAAAACAACAAAACAACCTCATTTTAAAATCAAAGTCATCTTCCTCATTAATGCCTCTTGATCAAGATCTTATCTATTCAGCTCACTCAACTCCAGTCCTTCTGATGAGATGGAGGACCACCAGGCCTCAGCCTCTGCAGTCCACTGGACGTTGTATCTGCCTGCTCTGATACTGTCCAAACCCCCAGACCTTGCCCTTTTACTAGTCAATGCACTCCAAAGACCCTTGGGCCTTGCTGTCTGCCCTGCTGCTGAGCCCTCCTGTATGTATCTTGCCCAACTGGACTGTAAACTCATTTTTCTGTTTGTATCTCCCTAGGGCTTAGTAAACACTGGATAAATGCTTCCTTGTTCATCGACTCATTCAAGGATGGAGTCAGTTTTGTTTTGTTTTGTTTTATTTTAATAAAAAATGACCAGCCCCATTCATGTTGTAAAAGGGATCTCCTCAATTGGTTAGGCATTAGAGACCACTCCTGTACAGTTCTGGAACCAAACAAGTGTTATCTCCCACAAACCCTCATTCATTATTAACTGCGACATTCCCAAACTCACTGATGCCACAAACACTGCTATAGCTGCTGACACATTCCTGCCCTCTTTTGATACCACACATTCATTTTCATATGTCAGGGATACAGCTAGCACTCAATCATCCATAGGAATGGAGACATCCGTCTAGATGGGCAACTGAAATGTCCTGGGAAAAGCAAAAAAATTTATTTTAGTAAAGAGTCGCCACCTCTACAATCTCCAGACCTTATTACTGACAAACTGCCAAATGGACTAGTTTGTCTTTTCCTCCTTTTTTTCTACATCTTTGCTCACAAAATGTCAATGCTAAGAAGAGGGGGCATGGCCCAAAAATAGGCAGGAGAAAGGAGGTGAAGCTTAGGCTTGGACTAATCAGTCCCTGAGAGGGGGGCTGTAATTTATTCTGAGATGGCCTCTAATGTGCTGGGGGTGGGGGAAGCAGAGCAAGAACAGGGGAGGGAAAGCAGATGTTCCTTGACATTTTTAATAATAAATCTAATGGACCATACTTTATGAATTCCATGGTGTTTTATGATCTACCCTGAAATTCTCTCAAAACCTTTTCCAGTTCCGGCTCTCCCTATTTCATCCTGCTACGAGCAAGGGGAAGTATTGTGGCCTTTGTTGTTGGAGGTCATCAATAACTGGTGAAAGGAGGAATCCCATTCTGTTTTGAAAGAAGGATGGCAAAGTTGACCCCGAACTCAGCTGCAGATCTGAGCAGACCCAGGTTGACATTAGCGGAAGAGGGGTTTTTGATGACATAACAGAGACATTCCTTGTAAATCAATAGCTATTCTCTTCATGCTCAAACCATGCATACTGACTAGCTAATTTTCCGGAAAGCCTGAGAGAGAGGTGTTTTATTATCCTTTTTGAATTAATTCTTCTTCAAGGTTTTAATTAGCCTTGCAGATTTTATTTTATCTCCAGGAAACAAGTCTTGCCAACCTTCTACATTCTGATCAGTCCCTCCTACCCTAATGAGGAAAAGTCGTGATTTACTCAAGATTGGAAAACTTCTTCAGCCTGAAGAAGCAAGGTCTTCATGTTGTAGACAGGCTGGAATAGATGAATATAATTCATATAATATAGATATATGCATACTTATATACCCACATAGCTATGTATAAATGTTCAGGTGTGTACACATATTTAAGTGTATATGTGAGATATGTAAGAAGAGTTTATGCACATAATTCTACATATATTCATATACATACATATACATATATATTTCTATATAAAACAGGATTACACTAGTCACCAACCTCACTTATAGGCCATCCATCAACCTGCTACTCAACTTGACCCTATATTGAATCTTGTTATCCTGAGTTTTCAGGTAAACCAGAGGTTAGTTTGTAGAGTTCTCCATTAATGAATACAGCGTTAATCTCTTTTTCAATTATTAAGTAGGAGTTCATTAAATATTTTTAATTCACTAAACTGAAAAAATTTCTCCCAATAGTAATTACTCATACTTCTCTCCATGTTAAATCCTTTAATCCCCTAGAATCAATTAAAGTTACTGACTATACATGTGTTAATAATGTAATCAATAATAAATACAAATAATAAAATACAAAAATACAAATAATAAAACAAAGACAGATAATTACTCATGTTATCTGTAGAAAGATCAGGGTGGTTAGGTGATGCAGTGGATAGATCACCGGCCCTGGAGTCAGGAGGACCTGAGTTCAAATCCAACTTCAGACACTTAATAATTACCTAGCTGTGTGGCCTTGGGCAAGCCACTTAACCCCATTGCCTTGCAAAAAACTAAAAAAAAAAAAAACCCGAAAGATCTTAGCCTTAATCCTCACTGTAACTGTAGATGACATCCCTTCACTTCTAAGGATACATTCTGACCTAGATCACACCATTTAGTTCACTCAATAAATAAATCCTTTCAAAAAAAATTGCTCTTTACAAGATAAAGGTTCTATTAGTTCCCAATCTCCCACCAGAAGTGATAGGAAAATTTATCTTCAGGTTCTCTCAATCTCTCTCCATTATCTTCATAAAATACAATGTTTCTTCATAAAATACCATCTGTGATAACTCAAACAAGAAACAAGTTTTTTCTCACCTTCTCCATAGTTTATCTCAAAGTTGATCACTGATCACAAGATAAATTCACCTACACTCTCTGGCCCCCAAAATGGAGAAACCCCTCACAGAATGGCATCTTGGCATCATTTCTTCTTAAAAGAACAATAATAGTTTCTATACTCCGTTGAAAGATTTGAAATAGGAATTACATATCAAAATAAAATTTCACATTAAGCTTATAATAGTTCCAAATTAAAACTATTTCACTTCATATTAATAAAACATAGAATCAGAGATTTCAGGATAAAAGAGATTATTTGGTCCCATCTTTATAGATGAGGAAGCTGAGGCCTATAGAGAGGAAGTCTCTTTTCCAAGATTACTCAAATTCTCAGAATTTGAACCCAGGTCATCAGTGCTAATAAAGCACTGTTATCACTATTCTATACTGCAGTTAACTGTATAAAGAATAGGTAGAAAAACCAATTCAGTGAGTACACATAATAAAGATTAGTACATATCAATATACATGAAATTTATTTTTATGATATTAATAGGAAGAAATAAAACAAAGATCTTATGGAGAAAAAAGAAAGCATCAGACTGACCTCTTGCTTTATATCAGGGCAAGGAGTAGTCTCAGTTCATAAACAATCATTAAGTACTGAACACAGAACAGGAAGAGAAACTAGTAGTGTCTGTATGCTCTAACCCCCAGCAGCAAAGTAATGAGGACAGGGAGTTTAAAGCAAAAGGGAAGCCAATGTTCTTTCATTCAGATTCTAGCTAACAGAGACTGGGCTCAAGAGCATTCTACTAGAACTCTATAGTGTGCCTTCCAGACCCCCCAAAAAGGGCAAGAGCTTGCAGAACCCACATCAGGAAGGCAGCAAGCAGACTTCATCCTAGATCACACTACTAAAAGATGAGAGGTTCTAGACCTGAGCTGTCCCTGAGATCCATGAAAAACATAGCACTCAAAGAATGCATGAGTCACAAACCCAGAAAAAATAAGAACTTGAAAATATCTACAAGCAAATCTCAAAGAAAAACATGGATTGTTCACAAAAGCCATCTAAAATTCCTAGAATGTATGAAGGAAAAAGTTGATTTTTAAAAAAGGAATTAAAGTGATTTTTAAATGAACTGAAGGCACTAGAGGAAACAATAGGGGGGAAAACATGGATCTTTGAAGGAAAGGAAGGAGAATTACCATCTAATTGGAGAAGTTTAAAATTTTATGTAAAAAACAGACTTCTTGCAAATTAGAGTGGACCAAATAAAAGTTAGTGATTCTCTGAGATATTTTTAAAATGGCACTAATAGAAGAAAATTGTAGGCATCTCATTAAAAACATTGACCCAGATGCTCATCAGTTGGGGAATGACTGAACAAATGATGGTATGGAATTGAGAAGAAATGCTGTTCTGTTATGGGAAATGATGAACAGGATACTCTCAGTAAAAAACTTACATGAACAGATACAATAGGAAATGCAATATTACTGGATGATCAACTGTGAATGAGATAAGATACCTTTTCTCAGCAATGCTGAGAACTCTGAAGGACTTATGATAAAGAATGCTATCCATTCCAAAGATAGAGCTGATGGTGTCTTAATACATACTGAAGCATACATTTTTCCATTTTATTTTTCTTGATGGGGGGTATGTTTGCTTTTACAACATGACTATTATTTTAAGTTTTTCATGACTACACATTTTTAACCTACATCAAGTAACTTTCTCAATGAAGGGAAGTGGGGTGGGAGGAAGGGAGAGAATTTGGAACTCACCATTTTGGAAGATATGAACTAGAAGGCACGAAAAAGTAAAAAAAAAGTGTTGCTTTGTATTAATCTATCTTAATTTTTAATTTGTTGGGAGTTTGGGGGTTTTTTTCAGTTGAATGCTCAGTTCATTGATCTATTCTTTCTTTTGCAGATGAAAGTTTTCAGAGATATAATTTTCCTCTAAGGACTGATGTAGCTACAATCCAAAATTTCTGGATCATTAGGGATATTTTCATTATCTTTAATGAAATTATCTATTGACCCTATCATGTATTCTTTGATCCAACAATTCTTTACAATTATAGTAATTTAGTCTCTAATTTAATTTTTTTTTAATTTTTTTGAGCTGGGTAACCCAATCTCATTCATTCTGGAAGTTTAAGCAGTTCTTTGTGAACCCAATGCCACCACTGATCAGCACCAAAGATCTGAAATACTCTTCTTCTGGCCTATGTCAGATCACCTCTCCAGAGGCAACTTGATGAGCCCTACTAAGAACCTCACATAAGGGGACTGGACTTAGTGCAGACACCCAATTGGATTTAGCCCACTGCATTTCTGATCTCAAGAAATCCTCTAACTTCAGTCTCCCCAATAGCAGGGATTAGAAAGTATACCATCACGCCATACTCATTTTTTTCTTCAGTGGTTCTTAATTGAATATAATTTTATATCATTTTAGACAGGAAATAATGTTTAATATTTTTGCTTTTTAAAATTTATTTGTGACATTTTAATGCTTTTATTTATGATTGATTTTTGTAAAAATGCCTTGCAAATATAATTGCTCCTTTCTATTCCCATTCAGTAATCACCAGTTCTATCATGGGTAACTTTTCTGAAATTCTATTCAGGTATTTAACTTTTTTGTTATTTTTCAGTTAGATTTATCTAATGCTGAAAGGGATACATCGAGGTTCTCCACTATTATAGTCTTACCGTTCATTTCCCCCTTTAACCCATTTAGCTTTTACTCTAACTCCTGTCTACTTATTAGTAACCAAATATCAAAACCTTCTGGAAAATTCCTGCCATGTAAAATTAGACTTCCTCTGGAGAAAAATTGAAGGTAGTGAAATGAAGCCAAGACCTGGCAGAACTTGGAATCAAAAATCCTAGAATCCAGTCCTAGTTATAAATTATATGACCTTGGACAAATCACATAGCATTTGAGACTCAGTTTCCTTATGGTGAGATATGGGTAATGCTACTTATCCTGCTTACCTCCTATCTCATAGGGTTATCAGGAGGTTAAAGTATATAAACCATTTTGTCACCTTAGAATATAAATATATAGAGGCGGCTAGGTGGCACAGTGGATAAAGCACCGGCCCTGGAGTCAGGAGTACCTGGGTTCAAATCCGGTCTCAGACACTTAATAATTCCCTAGCTGTGTGGCCTTGGGCAAGCCACTTAACCCCATTTGCCTTGAAAAAAAAAACCTAAAAAAATAACATAAATATAAAGAATCTATGCATCCTATTCTGAATACCTCAGGGAATAGTAGAAATCACTCTTCCTCCTCATTTAAAGAGAATTAAAATAGGTACATGAGGTAATTCTTAAATTTATGAATTAGGTTCAGTTAGCATTGATACTTTTTTCTGGTGATGCCATAGAATTGCAAAACATGATCTACCATAAACTCTGAAGAAGTCAAGGGACCTAACATATAGACTGGTAATAAGACCCAATCCTACATGTCACTCTTTCCAGTAACATGGAGACCCCACCTCCACACTGTGGAAATTCTCTCAAGATGCAAGCACTATAGCAGTCCTTCAGGAGCTATACGTTTACAAAATAAAAGTGAGAGGATGAAATACAGTTTACTAAATTTCAAGTGAATCTAGAAAATCAGAAAGTAATCATTCTATCTGACAAAACAAAAGCAAACATTCAAAAAAGGAAAAAAGGAAACTATATTATGCTAAAAGGAACCATAAACAGTAAAACCAAAATTAGTAATTAATTTATTTGCTTAGTATCTACTTCTAAAAAAATTATCTAAACCACAAGAAGACATAGACAATAATAAAATAGTGATCAGAGATTTTAATATTTCACTATCCATTTTGGAAAAGTCTAACATAAAGATAAATAAAAAGGAGAATAAGGAACTGAACAAATTATTGGAGAAAATGGAATTAAAAGACTTATGGACATTCTAAATGGTATCACAAAAGAATATACATATTTCTCAGTATTCATAGAACTTTTACAAAAATTGTCCATGTATGAGGGCACAGAGATACTGAAAACAAATATAAAAAGACAGAAATAATAATTTTATAGACTGTAATACAACAAAAATAATTGGTTGAGACCACAAACAAAAACTATAGACCCAAATGGAGACTCAGCAAAGAAACCCTAATAATTAATGGATCAAAAAACAAATCATAGAAACAATTGAAAACTATGTAAAATAATTACACATGGAGAACTTATATTGCTTACCATCTCAGGAGGGTTGAAGAAAGGGGGAGAGAGACATAGAATTTAAAACTCAAAATTTGACAATGAATGTTAAAAATTGTTTTTACATGTAATTGGGGGAAAAATAAAATAATTTTTAAACTATATAAAAAGAAAATGATAATGATGGAAAAGCATATCAAAATTTGGGGGATGTGTCAAAACAGTATTTAGGGGAAAATCATATCCCCACAAACATATATGAACAATACAGAAAAAAAGAGGTTTAGTAAGATGAATATGCATTAAAATAAAAACAATGAATAAACAACAAATAAGCACAAAGAAGGGATATTAAAAATTAGAAGAAAAATAGAAGAATGGGGGAAATCATAGAAATGATGAATAAAACTGACAAATTTTTAGCTAATATGATTTTTAAAAAGAGCAGAAAATCAAATCAATAAAAATAGAAAATGAGCAAGGTGAAATCACAATAAAAAGAATAAGAACATATTATATATAGTTACATGCCAATAATACTGAGAACACAAAGGAACACAAGAATTTTGAAGAAATTCCTTAAAAACCCTTTACCCCAAATATCTGAATACCAGATAGAGATCTTAAATAACCAAATCTCAGAAAAGGAAATTGACACAGTTTTAAAGAAATTAAATTTAATTTAAACTCCTGATCCTGAAGGATTCTTGGGAGAATTCCATCAAACTTTCAAAGAAAAATTATTGCACAAATTATTCTTAAAAATGGAGAAAGACCCTACCCAACCAGAATCCTTTTATAGATAAACTCAGTCCTAATACCTAAACCGGGGAAGGATAAAACACAGGAAAAAAACTGAAGGCCAATATCATTAATGCATATTGATTCAAAAATTTTTAACAAAATCCTGTCAGACTAAAATCATTTATATTTTGAAATCATTCATTATGATCAAGTGGGACTTATGTCATGGAAACAAGAATGAGTCAGCAACAGAAAAATAATCAACATAATTAATAATATTAATAGTCAGAATATTCCAAACCATATGACCATCTCAATAGATAAAGAAAAGGCCAACTCTCTAATAATAAGAGACATTTTAATCAAAATCACCTTGAGTTTTTATATCATACCCTGCAAATTAGCAAAAATGATTTTTTAAAATGTCAATAGTTAATGATGGTTGTAGACTGATAGACACAATAATACATTTTTAAAATTATTTTTTCCAATACATGCAAAGATAGTTTTCAACAATCATTCTTTTTAGGTTTTTGCAAGGCAAATGGGGTTAAGTGGCTTGCCCAAGGCCACACAGCTAGGTAATTATTGTCTGAGACTGGATTTGAACCCAGGTACTCCTGGTGCTTTATCCACTGTGCCACTTAGCCACCCCTCAACAATAATTTTTGTAAGCTTTTGAGTTCCCCACTTTTCTCCCTCCCTCCCTTCCCTCCCCCGACAAGAGAGAACTCTTAAACACATTATGCATGTATAACTATGTTAAACAGATTTCTATTTTAATCATGTTATGAAAGAATCAGAACAAAAAGGAAAAAAACCATAAAAAGGGGAAAATCCATAAAACACAAAACAAATTTTAAAAATTAAGAATTGTAAGCTTTGATTTTCATTCAGATCCCTTCTCTGGGTGTGGATGGTATTTTCCATCACAAATCCTTTAGAAAGGTCTTTGATTATTTTACTGCTGAGCAGAGTTAAGTTTATCATAATTGATCATCACACAATGTGGCTGTTAATGTATACAATGTTCTGTACAGCAATACATTGGTAGTGGAGCTATGAGATGGTACAAATATTTTGAGAAGCAATTTGCAGGTGTGCAAATAAATGGTATGGACTAAAATGTCCATACCCTCTGAACCGGAAATCCTATTACTGGCCCTACACCCCAAGGAAGCCATTGAAAAGATGAAAGTGCCCATAAATACCCAAATATTTATAGTATCAATTTTATATAGTAGCAAAGAACTGAAAACAAAATAGATGCCCTTCAAATGGAGAATGTCTAAACAAATTGTAGTTTCCATTACATGAATCTAATGGAATGTTACTATGCTGCAAGAAATGATGAATGTCTAACAACAACATCGTGAGATGACCAACTATGATGGACGCAGCTCCTCTCAGCAGTTCAGTGATCAAGGACAATCCCAAGAGACCCATCATGGAAAATGCCAACCACATCAGAGAAAAACTATGGGGTCTGAATGCAGAGCAGAGCATGCTATGTTTACTTTTTTTTTTATAACTTTTTTCTTTCTTACAATTTTTTCCCTCCTTTTAATGCTTTCATGACATGACTAATATGGAAATGTTAGACACGATTGTTCGTGTATAACCTACAATATTATCTGTCCTTCATTCTCCAGGAAGACCATGATATCAGGGAGGTGATGCTATGATAAGCACATGAATTGGATTGGGGTGGGGGTGGGGAGCTGTGCTGAGTCTCTAGTCTCACACCCAGAGCCATCTGGGTCCAGTGACCAGATTTGAATCAGGATGACTGGAAATGGCCCTGGATGTGAGGCAATCAGGATTAAGTGACTTGCCCAAGGTCACACAGCTAGTAAATGTCTGAGTCCTCCTGACTCCAAGGCCAGCCGCCCATTTACCTGCTGCCATGGGATGGGGTGGTGGGGGGGGGAAGGAAGGATGGTTGAAAAATGTGGAACTCAAAAGCTTGTAAAAGGATGAACTTTGAGCTATCTTTGCATGTAATTGAAAAAATAAAATAATCAAATTTTTTTAAAAAGCAAGAAATGATGAATGTGATTGATCTACCTGGAAAGATTTATTTGCAAGAAACAGAGAAGTAAGCAGAGTCAAGGAAACAATACACACAGCTACCACAACATTGTAAATAATAATAAATATAACAAAATATTGAAAATCAAGGGGCGGCTAGGTAGCGCAGTGGATAGAGTACCGGCCCTGGAGTCAGAAGCACCTGAGTGAGTTCAAATCCGGATTCAGACACTTAATAATTACCTAGCTGTGTGGCCTTGGGCAAGTCACTTAACCCCATTGCCTTGCAAAAAAACTTAAAATAAAATCAAGCAAAACTTGATAAAGATATATGAATAGATACCCCTCAAACACTCTCCTTTATGGAAGTAGCAGTCCACAGGAATTGTCCATTGCATACTTTTTCAGATTTTTTTTCAACATATTTATCAGTTGTGTCGATTTATTTTCCCTCTCTAAAAATATGATTTGTTATAATGGACGACTCTCTGAGAAGGGGAGATGGGGATTTGAGGGATAACCATGAAGATGTAAGAAACAGAAGATGTCCATAAAAACTTATTTTAAATCACAGAATAGGGAGCTAATTGTGCGATGGTCTTTAGCCTATTATCAGAAAAGAGTTGTTCACAGAGGGGAAGCATGATATAATGCACAGAGAACCGTCCCTGGAGCTAGGGAGACCTGGGTTCCAGTCCTGTGCCTGACCCAGATGGGATGAGGACCCTGGTGGCCACAACCCTTACAGAGGCAGCACTGTGACTGTAGGGCACAGGGTCTGAGGAGCTCTGTTTGGATGGATCCTCACTGGGATCTCCCTCCACTGAACCCTCAGATCTGGTCAAAGAAACCAACAATACCAGTGCACAATTCAGCAAGCATCTGCTCAGTCCCTGCTGTGAGTAATTAGGTGGAATGTATATTAACTTAGGTCTAGGGGGCAGTTCCCTCCATGTGTAATTAACCCAGAATAGTATCTTGAATGATGGGAGTTTAATGTGATGGGTATATGATGGGCATGGGATGGGTATATGATGTGCATGTGATGGGTATGTAATGGCATGTGGTGGGCATGTGATGGGCACGTGATGAGTCCTTGAGATGGGGCACACCAGGAATTTGTGAGTGGCCTGCCAGCTTAGGGGGGAGGCCAGGCAAGCATCCATCCTTTCCTGCAGCAATATTGCTCTCAAGCTGGCCATGATCCACTTACCTGCTCTTCAAGAATCCTTCCTTCTGATTGCTCATGAGCAGCATGAATAGGGGGGTTCAGGGGTGACTCAGCCCCTGATGAAATAACCTTCCACAAAGAGCACCACCGAGGCCCAGAACAGTTGGGACACATTTCACCAAAGAGAAGGACAAAGTCGATATTTGGAGTTGGAATTTTTATTTTCTTATGAATCATGTGATATGTGGCGTAAATTCCACTCCTTTGAAGTGCTCCTCAGCCTGTGAATTTGTCAAGAATTCAAGGTCACTCAGTAGTGACTGGTCTGCCTTGTGAAGGGGACGACTGGAGGGTTTGAAACCAGGGAGCTGCCGGGATGGAGCCAGTTCAGGCCAGTGATCGGGGCCCATCACTGGGCACTCCTCAAGCACAGAGCCCCCAGAGGAGGTGGCCTCCCTTCTCAGCCCTGTCTAGGCCTGACAAGGGCAGCTAGGGGTGCCTCTGACCTCCGCTGCACCTCAGGCAAATGGGTCAGAAAGCCATCCACACACTGGACCCCAAGAAAGCAAAAGGAAGCAAGGGAAAAAGCAGCATCTCGTCTGCGCAGAACCTGGAAAAGAAATGGAGATCCTCCCTGAGCTCTGCTGTAGAAAACACACTCACACACAGACACACCCATGCACACATACATGCACACACATACACACACATACACACCCTCCACACACACACCACACAAATATACACAAATACCACACAACACACATGCATATACAACACACAGAGACACACACACACACAATACACAGACACACCACACACCCATCATTCACAACATACAACACACACACACACACACACACACAGACAACCCCACATTGCTTTTTTCCAGTCTTTAGTCATTCTGCATGCTCTGCTGTCGGGGTGGGCACCTGTGGCAACTTCTCTTGGCTTTCTGTGGCTACATGTGGCCCCTCCAATCTTATCTTGTAATAATTCCTAACATTTACTTTAAGGTTTGTAAAGCATGGTGCAGAAGTCATCTCGCTGCATCCTCACAAATCACCCCAGAACTGAAGCTATTATTACTTCCCACCTTGCAGATCAGGATATTCTAGAAGGGAGGTGACTCGCCCAGGGTCACACAGCAATTAAGTGTCTGAATCAGGATTCGAACTCTAGTCTTCCTCCCCCACACCAAACTAATTTTTTTAATATAATTCTAAGGAGTGTCCTAGCCATTTTGGCACCAGGGCAAGATTCATGAACTATTTCCTTCAAGCTCAGACAGATGAATGGTACCGTGGAGCAAGTGCTGGAGCTGCAGTTAGAAGACCTGAGTTCAAATCCAACTTCAGACCCTTACTACTCATGTGTCCCTGGGCATTACTACTGCTTGCCTTTGCTTCCTCAAATGTAAAATAGGAGGAACAATGGCACTTCCCAGGGTGTTGTGAGGGTAATTAGATAGCATAGTAGGTAGACATCCAGGCATGGAGTCTGGAGAACCTGAGTTCAAATCTAGCCTCAGACTCATCCTGTGTGACACTGGGCAAGTCATTTAACCTTTTGTTGCCTCAGTTTCCTCAGTTATAAAATGTGCTGAAGAAGGAAATGTTAAACCTCTCCCGTATTCTTTTCCAATATAACCCCAAATGGGGTCATGAAGAGGCAGATGTGACTAAAATGACCAAACAATGAGAGCAGGCCATTCATTCTTTTTCTAGAACAGTTAAAAGAATAGGGTTGTTTAGCCTGAAGACAAGAAAACTTACTAGGGGAATATGTTGAAGCCTCGGCACTAGAAGGGTCTTCGAAGGACGGGCACCCAGAACAACTCTGAAAGGTGCGGGTTGAGCACATTACATAATAGAAAGTAAACTGCCCACGTGGGTCTAGCAACTTGCTGTGCCAGCCTCTTTTGCTGTTGAACCATTGGGTTGGGAAGTGCTCATTCCTTTTGTTTTTTGTCAAATTCAGTAAAAACAGAAACAGAAACAGAAAACAAAACAAATCCAACAAATCTCAGAAGGGTCTTTTGATATCATTCAGCCCATCTGAGGCACAAAGGGGCTTGGCAGTTTGTCCCAGAACCCTAAGTGATTGAATCAGAGTTGAACCCAAGTCTGAAGTCACTAAAGCACCATTTCCCCCTCCCTGGTCCTTCAAGTCTCCACAGTGAGGCAAGGGCTACTCTAACTGACCCCAAGGGTCTTGGGATCAGTGGGCAGGAGCTTATGGGCTTAAACTCCAGGTCAGGAAATACTTCTCCCAATAGCCAGGTGTGAGTCCTGATTACAGACACCTGCTAGGTCCAGAGAGATGGAGATCCATTTCTCTGGGATGGTACAGCAGGTAGGGGAATGTGTGTGTGTGTGGTGGGGAGTGCATGGGCTGAGATGGGAGAGGTGTGAGATTATTGCCCCCTCACCACAGACCCACCCCATACTCCAGGGACAAAAGTCAAACAGCAAATTGGGGAAGTTTGGCTTCACTTTGCCTCCTGGTGGATCAATCTAAGACCCAGCTTTGGGTATTTTGGGGAAGAGGAATATAAAAGCAATTTTTCAAAACTTTGATTGAGTTTTTGAGACACCAGGGAACCTCCTGGCCAACTGCATTCAGTGCTTGGGTTGGTGGCTTTTATCTGTTTTTATCTTTCTCGACTGCTTTTAACTTCCTTGGGAACTGCTTTTGCCTGAGGGTATTGAAGTATGTTTTTAATAAAAGAACTGTTTGCTTGAACCCTCTGGCTCCAGATGTCCCAAAGCCAGCCTCTCAGCCACCGCTGTTTGAGCGAGATGGCCGCTGAGCTCCCATCCAACTATGTGGACTGGGTGGGATTCCAGTCTTCAAACTCCTAAGTCTTGGATCCTTCAGATGATAGCTCACTAAAGAAACAAAACTGAGATGTTAGAGAAAGGAATAAAAAAAAGGTTTCACTGACATCTCTCAGCTGGACAAATATTGAGTCACTCTGACTCTGGGGAAGGACGCCTCAGGGCTAATGAAACCATACACCAGATGTAATCTTGACAAGGGATCATGGGTTGTTGTTGGCTTTGTCAGGAACAGAAAACAAGTTCTTTGGTCCCCTTGGTATATAAAATACAACTGCTGCCCATCTCCAATAACCAAAGTGTTGGGGTTGCGTGTTTCCAGAAAAAGCTTGGGACACAAGATTTTTGTATCAAATTCTATTCTCTCATTTTGCTGGCTTCTCTTGGTTGTATGTGGCATCCATGGTATGGCACTAGTTCATGTTTTTCTTGTTCAAAAATGTGCTACACCAGAAGGATGGGGATAGAAAGGGATAGGGAAATCAAAGGACAGATAGGAAAAAGGTGTCATGGCATGGTTAGGATCTGATTTAATCAAAGGATCTTAGCCCTTCGATTCCTTCCTATGTGACCTTAGACAAGTCGTTTAATCTTGTCATTTTTACCTTCAAAATGTCTCTTCAGTCTCCAGTCACATAGCTATCACACTTGTTCGTGTTTTCATCATTTCTCAGATGGAAAAGTGAAATTAGGATTTCTGGTTGACATCCCTGCTTCATCTCGTTTCAGCTCCACACCTTCTATTCAACTGTCAAAAGTGATTTTCCTAAAGTACAGGTCTTATTTTGTCATCTTTCCTATTTGATGAACTTCAGTGGCTTCCTATTCCCCCAAGATCAAATACAAAAGCTTCTCTTTGGCACAGAGAATCCTTCATAAACTAGCCCCTTGCTACTTCACCAGGCTTCATAGACTTGACTGCCTTCCACACACTGGCTATTCATCACCACCATCTACCAGCATCTTGCCTTTTCACTTGCTGGCCTGTCCTAAAATGCTCTTCTCTCTCACCTCTGCTAGTCAGTGTCCTTCAAGATTCAGTTCATTTAGTCAATATATTTTCATTTAAATACATATTATGTTAAAAAAAATAGCAAAAATTAAAAAAAACTCACTTAATTTGTTCATCCCTGATAGATTTCTTTTACTCTGGAAGATTCCTGCCTCTACCCTCCTCCTGCCTCCAGACCCTTGTGCTTCGTTCCTTTTATGACCAGTTCCTCCCAGAGGCATCATAAGGAAGGGCTCAGGCCAGCCATGTTCAACCCCTTCTTTCCTCCCTAAACTTTGCTCTTGATTCTCTGTACTTTTCCCTATCTACTTGCATTCTAGTTCCTTCCCTTCTCCTATCCCTTTTCACATTGTCCTATCTCTCCAGAATGTGACTTCCTTCAAGATCTCTTTTTTATGGTCTCTAAAAATGAACTCTCTTTTTTAAACATTACATTTGTATTACTAGAACTTATCACATAAATCTCTGAATAAATGTTTGTGGACTTGTCTTCCTCCTTAGGTTACTGTCTGTGGACTGTCTTACCTATTTATTGGAATGTAGTCTCCTAGAGGGTAGGAAAAGGAACTGTGCCTTCATTTTGAAACTCCAATACTTAGTGTGGTGCTTGACTCTAAGTACATATACAATAAATGTGGATTTATTGAGTGACTAACTAGGTGACCTCTGGAGAACTTCCCAACTCTACATCTATGGTCCTGGGGGGCTCACAGAAATCTTCACTTGCTAACAGTTACAATATTTTAAGTAAATAAGGAGTAAAAGTCAAAGATTTTTTCTGTTTCTCTTTTTCTTTCTGTCTCTGACTCTCTGTGTGTCTCCTTTTCGGTTTCCCTCTTTGATAACAATACACAAAAAAAGTCCTTTAACTAGAATCATAGATAAAGACTTGGGTTAACAGATGTTAGGAATGGATAGCTAGAGAGATAGGTACATGGGTGGGGTGAGAAAGAGAGGGGAGAGAGACAGAGACAAAGAGATAGAAATACAGAGACAGCAACAGAGAGAATTTGGAGGGCAGGGAGATGGTTCAGACTCAGACTCTTACTAGCTATGTGATCCTGAGCAAGTCATTTAACCTCTTTTGCCTCAGTTTCTTCATCTGTTAAATGAGATGGGAGGAAAATGGCAAGCCCCTCCAGTGGTTTTGCCAAGAAAACCCCAAATGAGGTCATGAAGAATCAGACATCACTGAACACCAGGAACTGGGTTAAATAGTTTGGAAATAATACAAGCAAATGACAGTCTGTGTCTCTGGGAAGACAGATTCAGAGGAGAAAGGTGAACACTGAAAGGGGAGAGGAATTATAGGATGATCAGATGGGAATCTGTACACTGATCCACTATGAATGACTTAACTCTTCTCGGCAATGCAATGATATAAGACAATCCCAAAGGACTCATGAAGAAAAATACAATCCACCTCCCGAAAAGAACTAATGGAGTCTGGATGCAGACTGAAACTTACTTTTTAAACTTTCTGTCTGTATCTTCAGTCACAATAACTAATATGGAAATGTTTTGCATCACTGCACATGTATATAACCTGTATTAAATTGCTATCTCAGGGAAGGTGGAGGAGTGGGAGAGAGAGCATTTGGAACTCAACATTTAAAAACACAAACAGTTAAAATTGTTTTTTATATGAGATTGGTACAAAAATAAACTATTGAGCAAGGGGGGAAGGCACACCACCTAGAACATGTCACAGAGATAACTGGGAAATGGCAAGGAAAAGCAGATTCCCAAAGGATAAGGTGAAAGCCGACCTATCCGTGGAGGTACAGGGGATGGTGGTCCACCATGTTATGGAGGGGCCTGGGAAGTGATCATCGAGTTCATCTCCTCTCAATTCCTCTACATGAGGAAACCAAGGCCCAGAGAGATTTAGGGACTTGACTGAGGTGAGAGACGAAGTAAGTGGAAGAATCAGGAGGAAATTCTGGAACCTTCAAATATTGACCGACATGTCCATCAGCACCAAGGATAGCAGCCAGGTGCCATCAGATAGCCTGGTGGAGCCACAACCTGGGCAGATCAGCCTCGGCATCCTCCTTCCTCCTCCCCAGGCTCCACTGACAAATATCACTTGTCAAGAACAATTACAAAAAGTCATACAAGACCAGCTGTCGATTCTTCATCCTGGATTAAACTGGCTCCTTCCTCTCTTCTCCCTTCCTGGCACTTCTTTCTCTCCCTTATCTCTTGTTCTTTCTTCTCTTTTCATGACCTCAATGAAGCCACATGAGTAAGGGCCAGTGAAGGATTCTAGCTGGACGGTATGGCTGGATCTAATTCCCTATTCCGAGTCCCTACTTCCTAATTAGGCTGCTAAGTGGCACAGCGGATAGAGCACCAACCCTGGAATCAGACAAGAATCTTCCTGAGTTCAAGTGTGACCTCAGACACTTATCACCTTATGAGCCTGGGCAAGTCATTTCACCCTGTTTGCCTCAGTTTCTTCATCTATATAATGAGTTGCAGAAGGAAACGCCAAGCCATTCCAGTAACTTTGCCAAGAAAATTCCAAATGAGGCATGAAGAGTCAGACACGAGTAAAAAGCAACAACAAATGGAAGTCAATGCAAAAGTGTTTTTAGAAGCAAACTAATGGTGTCATTATTGCTGCTGTTGCTACCACTGTGTGTCATTGCTATTCTAGTGCCACAGAATACTTTTCTATCACTGCAAATGTGATCTCAATTTCAGAATAGACTATTGGGATAGCTCTGCCCTTGTACTCCAATATAAGAAAGAAAAGGAAGGGAATAGGAAAGATTTTTCTTGAGGACCCCTTGAAACTATATTCTTCCCTTTATTATAGAGCAGGAGAAATGGGCTGGCTGACTTCACTGCCTACTTGTCTGTAATGAGCCATCTCTCTTTCAACTCCATACCAAGGATTAAAAAGCACTATGAGGCTTGCTGGCATTTTCCAACATAAAAATGAGTCAATGGATCAGATGTAAACTTTTAAGAAGCCGAGGTGAACCAAGTGTTTTTTCAGACATTCAGATTCCAGATCTTTTAGAGAAGGCTGTCTTTGTTCTGTGCTTCCTGGTAGGCATCTGACTTCAAGACATAACCCATCTTTCCTTGCCAGCCAGGAAGCAGGACATCACCTGGCAACCTCTCCTCATGGCAGACCAAGGTGAATAACTAATTGCAGCTATTAACATCCAGGTGGTAAGAATTTTCCTGAATTGCATATCCTAATAGGCCATTAGCATGACGCACTGCTAGCAGCTTTTGTGGACTGCTTCCATCCCCCCCCATTGTGATCAAACCATCCTGTTCCTACTCAGTCCCTCTATCCAGCTGCTCTTTGAAACTAAGGGCATGGTCAGATATCGGATACTACAAAGGTGAGGGCACCAGGGACTTCATGCTAAGAGACTGGGGGTGCCTCTTGACTCTACCACTGATGTGGTGTCTATCTCCTTGTGCCAGTCACTGATTCTACAACCTAGTTTCTTCTCTAGCAAAAGGAGAGAAATGACCTTAAATTTCCAAAGTCTCTGCCTGCCTGCTGAATTTTATGTAAAGAACCAGAGGGAATATTTCATTACCTCCCTATGACTGTCTCATCCTAAACTTACCACCATGATGAACTATGTACATGAGAGAAGGAGGAATAAGAATTTATAGAATTGATCATCATAGCAATCCTGTGAGCCTTAGGCATTGTTTTTATTTTATTTTACAGTTGAGGTAACTAAGGCAAACAGATTAAATGGCTTGTCCAGGGACCCACAAGGTAGTGAGTGTCTGGTCTTCCTGACTTCAGGCTCAGAACTCTTTCCATGGCATCACTTAGCTTACTCTGGGGATGAGGTGGGAGGAGGAGAGGACAGAAAGAAATATAAGAGAAAAGATATTTGAAAATTTAAATAACATGGACAGAGCATTGACCCCAGAATCAGGAGGATCTGAGTTCAAATTTGATCTCAGACATTTCCTAGCTGTGTGACCTTGGGCAAGTCACTTTACTTCAACTGCCTCCAAAACAACAACAAACAACAACAAAACTTGTAATTTGCATTACTTCATTATGGCACTGGATCTGGGATCTCAATGACAGGGATGTACCCCATCACCGTATCACAACTGGTCATCTCATTTGTCCCTCATGACTCTTGACTATGGCCAAGCATAAATCTTTCACATAGATTCTAGTGCAAGTAGGTTTTTGAGCATTCCAAGAGGAAGGGGAAAGGAAAGGCAATGGAATAATTATTTACTAAGCATACACAATGTTCCAGTCGCTGTGCTAAACAATTTTAAAAGATCATCTCATTTGAGATAATAAGAGAGTTCTTAAGTTGTCCATCTGTCACCCTTTACTTTCACCACATAATTTGCTTTATCTGGCCAAGAGACAGTAGGTCAATCAGTGAACAAGCATTTATTGTAACACACACACATACACACACACACACACACACACACACACACACACACACACAAACACACACTTCTAAGTGCTGGGGTCACAAAGAAAGGCAAACGAAGGACCTGCCCTCAAGGAACTCATGTGCTAATGGGAGACAGAATATGTGAAAAAAGTACCTAAATTATGTCGAGGCAATCTTGGGGGGATGACTCTTGAGGGGCATGTCGGGGAGAGGATGAACTGAAGAGGCCACCTGAGTCTGGAATGGCAGCAAGAAGGTGGAAGGGAAGAGGGAGATGGCATTACAGGGATTGGTACAGTCAGAGAAAAGATATGGAGGTGGTAGATGGAGCATGGTGTAGAGGCTAGTATGGATGAATCAGAGTCAGTGAAGAGAATGAAAGCATAAGAAAATGGAAAGGGACCATGTTGTGATGGACTTTAAAGGCTGGCACATTTTGACTTGATTCTAGAGGTATTAGGGAGACTGTGGATTTTTTTAATGGGTAAGGTGACTGACTAGAACAGCACTTTAAGAAATAAGTTCTGAGGAAGAAAGAGAGAGGAAAGAAGGAGGAAGGAAGGGAGGGAGGAAGGAAGGAAGGAAGGAAGGAAGGAAGGAAGGAAGGAAGGAAGGAAGGAAGGAAGGAAGGAAGGAAGGAGGGAAGGAGGGAAGGAGGGAAGGAGGGAAGGAGGGAGGGAGGGAGGGAGGGAGGGAAATTAAATAATCTTTACCCTCAAGGAGCTGTCATTCTAATGAAAGAGATAATATATGGTCAGATGAGTGAGAACAAAATATATGTGAAGGAAACATAAAGCAATTTCCAAGGAGACCTTTAATCACCGAGGAAACAAAGAAAGACCACAGAGGGAAAGCTGGGTAGAACCTTGAAGTGAAGAGAATTGATCCCTGGACTAAAGCATATTCTGTGACTTTATTGATTGCTGCTAATCATCCTATGGTCCTTTGTCTTAACTCCTATAATTATGTTCCTCAAAATTCTTAATTTGAGTTGAATTTTGTCAGCTCCTGTCAATGAATGATTCTTAAGCCTGGAGGATTTTAATAAATACTTATATTAGCCTAATTTCTGTTTATCTTTATTAAGACCAGCTCCGGAAGGGTTATCAGAATGAACCATGGGGGAATCTCTCCAAAAGCAATTAGGTAAGAGAACTGGGATAATATCATATCTAGAAGGCTAAAGAGATCCAAGTAAAAAGGAGTCTACAGAGAAGAGAGTGTGATCTAGATGCTGATGGGTTTTGTTTTTTTGGCTTCTGGGCTTTGACCCAGGCGCTATCACAGAATAAATTTAAAACTTTCTTCCACTTCAGTGATTAAAGCAAAGCCCTAAAGATTTTTACAGGAGTATTTTTGCAAAAACAAAACAAAACAAACTAAAACATAACCAATGGGGGTCACAAAAAGTAAGATATAATTGAAACAAATGAACGGAAAAGTCTTTTGGCCTGGGATTCTCTCCTCATTGGTAGAAATCAACACTCTGCTCCTATATATGGGGGCAGGACAAAGTTGGCAAGTGAGAAAGAAGAGAGTTCATGAGTATGTTCAGGCTTCAGGGACTCCTGGCCCCTGGTTTCAAGAGAGAAGATGGTTGAGCAGTCCTCCAGATTGCTAAGGGAAAAATCTCTGGAAGGATGTGAGAGGAGCTGGCAGTCTTCACCACACCCTTATCCCAATCTTGTCCCACTAGAGACTTCAGGGAACTTGCCCTTGAGTGAGACCTGAAACTCTTTCTCTTGGCTGAGCTGAATTACTTTGTTCTGGTTTCTGTTTGGCTATCAAGTTGGCTAAATGAATTTCTTTGGTAATTGCTATGTGTATGGGGCAGCTAGGTATCAAAGTGGAGAGAGAGTACCAGCCCAGGAGTCAGGAGGAACTGAGTTCAAATGCGGCCTCAGACACTTAGTTGTGTGACTTTGGGGGAGTCACTTAACCCCACCATTGCCTTGCAAAAAGAAAAAAAGAAAAGACAATTGTTATGTGTGTTCATGGTGGAACTGGTCTTTGGTGGGAAGGGAATCCAGTCTTGGATATATAGATCTAGGAGTCTTGCATTTCCCATTAATAAAAACAGTGATTAGAAGCTTATATGGGACCTGAAAATTCCCCCCACCAGGCTTATCATATTTAAGGGAACAGTTAAAAATAGCCTGGAAGCCCCTCTCTTTAAGGAAAGTTGAGTGGCTAAGCTTCTAGCCCCAACCTCCTACTTCCACTCCTGGAAGGAATTAAAGTCTCCCTTGGAGACTAGGTAGGGGGACAAGAAACTGGAGATGGTTATTCTGTCTCCTTCAATGAACACAACAAAGCCACATGCCTATATGTATCCCCCCCACCAAAAAAAAAGATGCTTGGATTACAAATCAGCTATTACAAAGGCAAGCATCCCATAAAAGGGATCTGGAAAGTGATGGGAGGCAATATTCAGGAGATGGAAAAATCCAATAGAGCAGAGTCAGCAGAGAAGGGAGCATGGCTGGCCAGAGCACTGCCCCAAAGGGTGTTTCCCAGCAGGAACTCACTAATCAGAGAAGGGATTGGCAGGGTTGGGCAGCATCTCTAGGGTGAGAAGCCTGCTGGGATGGAGGTGGAAAAGACAAGCGAGTGGACAGAGATGTGAGAGAAGTGAGTGGATTCTTTTTAAAAGGAAGGGAGTGGGAGTTTTACTATGTGGGATTCTTATTTTCAAATTTCTTTCAAGTTTGGGGGGGGGGGTTGATAATTTTACTGTAAAACAAACGAGGAGTGGGGGTGGGGTGGGGGGATGTTCCAGGCCCTACCATGAGCAGAACCAATCATCCGGGAACTGATAAGACCAAAACAGGCTTGGTGTTTTCCTATTAGAGCTCTCTCAGAGCCCAGAGGGAATGTGTTACCTCCCCCTGACGGTCTTCAAGCAAGAAGACTCAGAAGCTTGTTGAGCTTTCTTCTTCATGTTTTACCTCCAGCACAAAGTCTAGCATACAGTAGGCTCTTAATAAATGCTTATTATAAGTAAAAGCATTATATATATACATATACATATACATATACATATATATATATATATATATATATATATATATATACCAAAGTTTTAGGTGAGGAGAGAAAACCCAGAGGTCATTGGCACTAAATCACATCACACTTCAGAGTTTTACACCAAGTACAAATCATATAGATTCCACTAATGGGTATCATTTACTGAATGTGTAACTCACCCTTGATACACCATGGACCAGTCTGATAATCTTGGCATTTCCTCAATGAATATGCACTGGTCTTGCATGGCAGTGATCAGTTTTAGTGTTTGACCTATGACTTGTCCAAATTGAATTCCACTGATTTCCAACATTCATACCCCTTTGGGAAGGCTCTCTGTACCCTTAGATTACTAAAAACACCTTAAGATTCTATCTCTCCTTTAGGCATTGTTGTCCCCCAGTGAGAATGTGAGCTCTGAAGAGAAGGGATCATCTTTTTTTCAACCCCCACCTCAGTATTTGACACACAGTAGGCACTTATATGCTTTTACACTCATTTATATACTCAGTCATTTAACACAAAACTGGCCCACCTCCATCTGGGCCCTCAAGCATCGTTTTTACATCACTTCTCAAACTGCATCATCATGAGTAAAGTGCTTACAATCTGCATATCTCAGCTGTGCATCTTTCTTTATGAGCCTTGGTCATCTGCAATCTTGATTTTTCTAAGACTGTGGCATTCTATGATTTGTAGCTAGATAAGAACACCAGGTGTTACTGGTGCTTAAAAAAAATGGATTTTTGTGGTAAAGAGAAGTCGCTGAAAGTGAAATACTTTCCAAAATGTGACTCAGCCTAATTTCCTATTCAATTCTGGGGCCAACTCATCATCTGTCTTCAGTCCCTGTCCAAAATATACTGCTAACTGATGTCAACAGGATGCCCATCCAACAGAATGACATAATCTGCCTCTAAGATGGTGGTTTTTCCATCTACTTTGATTTTCAGTATGGATGTGGTGGTTGTCAGGCATCAATCAGAGAGAAGTTATTAGATGTCTACTATCTGCTAGATAGGAGACAAAATGCAAATTATATATATGTAAAAGAAATACAAGGCAATGGGGGAGGAACAAGGTTCTTGGAAGATCTGGGAAGGCATCAGTGGGACTGAGTTTTGAAATATACCGGGGGTATAGCAAGGAGAGAGGACATTGTAGACTTGTGCAATGGGACAGAGCTATCATCAATGACAATAACAATTTTATTTATAGAGTTCTTTAAAGCTTGCAAAGCATTTTAAATATTTTATATCATAACCTTGATTTGATCTATCTATCATATACTATAAGGTAGGTCCTAGGTTATAAACATCTCTTTGGTTTTTTTCCTTCTTTTTCATTTTTTGTCTTCCTTTCCTTTTTTAATTTTTCTTCCTTCCTCTCTTTTCCTGTCCCTTCTTTCCTTCCTTCCTTGT
Source organism: Macrotis lagotis (assembly GCF_037893015.1). NCBI lineage: Eukaryota > Metazoa > Chordata > Mammalia > Peramelemorphia > Peramelidae > Macrotis > Macrotis lagotis. The sequence goes on along the minus strand of NC_133659.1, from coordinate 42,516,428 downwards.
TCATCTTTTCTTCTCTTTCTCTCTTTCCTTCCTTTCTCCCTCCCTCCTTTCTTTATTTCTTTTCTTCCTTCCTTCCTTTCTTCTTCCTTCCTTTCTTCCTTTCTCTTTCTTTTTCTTTCCTCTTTCTTTCTCTCTATCTTCCTTTCCTCTCTTTCTTTCTCTCTTTCTTTCTTTCTTTCTTTCTTTCTTTCTTTCTTTCTTTCTTTCTTTCTTTCTTTCTTCCTTCCTTCCTTCCTTCCTTCCTTCCTTCCTTCCTTCCTTTCCTTCCTTCCTTCCTTCCTTCCTTCCTTCCTTCCTTCCTTCCTTCCTTCTTTAATGAAGAAACTGACACTGAGAAAGATTAAGCTTAGCTTGGGTCACTTAACAGCTTATAAGTGACTGAGGCTACACTCAAACTCATGTTTTCCTGACACCAGGCCCGGCACCCTATCCATGACCTCCCCTAGGTGAGACGGGAGACAGAGGGTCACATGTGAGGAACAGCTATATTTATAGTAGTTCATTTTATGGTAGTTAAAAATAACTGCTGGAAACTAAGGGGAAGTCATCTATTGAGAAATGAATGAATAAGTTGTGGTAGATGAATGTAGATGATTTTGAAAAAGACAGAAATGATGCAGAGAGAAATGAGTGGAATCAGAAAAAAACATTTACTTGGTAATATCAATTTTATGAAAATGAACAATTTTGAAGATTTTTATAAAATGATGAAGAATGAAATGATAAAAATGAGGAAAACAAATTATACAGCAACAAAAGCAATACTGATTTTTACATGTGCAATCATGCAAAATATTTCCATTATCAGTCATTTTGTACAAGAAGACTGGAGCAAAAGAAAAAGAAAAAAGGTGAAAAATAATATGATTCAATCTGTATTCAAACAATAACAGTTCTTTCTCTGGATGTGGAGAGTATGCTTTATCATTAGTCCATTGGGATTGTCTTGGACCATTATATTGCTGAGAATACTCAAGTTATTCGTAGTTCTTCATTGAACAATATTACAGTTACTGTGTACAATGTCCTCCTGGTTCTGTTCACTTCACTTTGCAATAGTTCATATAAGTCTTTCCAGATTTTCTGAAATCATCCTGCTTATCATTTGTTATAGCACAATAACATTCCCTTACAAGCATATATCACATTCATTCTCCAATTGATAGGCACCCCTTTGATTTCCAATTCTTAGCCACCACAAAAAAAACTACTATGAATATTTTTCTACAAATAGGCCTTCCCCCCCTTTTTTTGGATGTTTTTGATATATATATATATATATATATATATATACACATAGACTAAACAAATTGTTCTCCAGGATGATTGGATTAGTTCACAACTTCACCAAAAGAACATTAGTGTCTTAGTTTTCCCACAACTCCTCTAATATTCATTAATTTCCTTTTTTTTTTCCATATTAGCCAATCTGAAAGTATGAGCTTGGATCTCAGAGTTGTAATAACATGATTAAAAGCAGCTAGGGGATATTGGATAGAATTGACCCTGAAGTCAAGAAGACTCATTTTCCTGAGATCAAATGTTACCTTAGACACTAGTAGTGTGAGCTGAGCAACTCACTTAATACAGTTTGCCTCAGTTTCTTCACTTGTCAAATGATCTGTAGAGATAAATGACAAACTACTCCAGTGTCTTTGCCAAAAACAAAAAAAAAACCAAATGGGGGCACATACAGTCAGACATGATTGAAAAAAATAGCTGAATAGTAACAACTATTAAAGCAAACAAATCTCCTATCTAAACCATGAATGACCTAACTAGCAGATGTTGGGATTTTGAGGCAAAGATGAACGCTGTAAGAACTGAGATCAACACAATGACCATTCATGATTCCAGAAAACTGATGATGAACCTTGCAATCCATATCCATTATAGAGAAGGGATACAGTTAGAAAGTGCTGAAGGACACATGGATATTTTTTATATACAACCATGGAGAGATTTTTATTTTGCTTGGTTGTGCATATCTGTTACAAGAAATTTGTTTTTATTTCCCCCCCAATAAATTGCCAAGTGGTAAGTAGAAAGTTAATTTTTTTTTTAAAAATAGAGGCATTCAAATGATTGAGGTGGGGTGAGGAGGGAAAATGATGTCACAGATGTGAACGATTTCAGATTTTACTTGTTTGTTTTACTTTTGGGGGGAGAATTCTCACAAAATGGGACTAAGCTGCAAACATTCACAATAACAAAATATATCAATATGTTTTAAAAAAGGAAAATCAACTTGGCTGGATGCTAGAGTGCTCAAAGGGAAGTAATAATGTTCTATGCTTATTGCTTCAATGCCTCATTAAGAGTTTCCTCAATGAGATCTACAACCACTCAAGAGAGTAGTCTAGCCATCAAGAGAGTAAAGGCTGGTAATATATAATCAGGTTAGAAAGATAGACTGTAAGTGACTGCTAAAGAGGTCTAAGATATACATACACACACACACACACACACACACACACACACACACACACACATATATATATATATATATATATGGAACTAAAAGCATTTCTCTGTAATATGCTGTTCTTTACCCAGTTTAATTTGAAATGTGAAGAGAGCTCCATGGAGGCATTCATAGAAGTCAAATCCCACTGACTTCATTCATTCCTTCATTAATAAACATTAATCACATATCTAATATGTGCTAGGTTTAATAAAGTCTTGAGGTCACTGATAGGAATTCTAGGTCATTTATTTAAATCTCCCACCCAAACAATAAATGACCTAGCTAGCAGATGTTGGGATTTTGAGGAAAAGATAGCTCTTGCTTTACCATTTATTTTCTTTTCCAGCTCAAGAGGAAACTGAGGCAAACAGAATTAAATGACATGCCCAAGATCACACAACTAGTAAGCGGTCTGAGGCTATATTTGAACTCACAAAGATGGGTCTTCCTGACTCTCGACCCTGCACTCTATTCACTGTGCCTCCTAACTGCTCTACAGATGTCTTCTAACCTTTCCTTAAATACTTCCAGAAATGCACCACTCAGTACTTTGCAAAGTATCAAGAAGGGCAATCCAAGGTGATGGGGGGGGGGGTCAAAGATTTTTATCCTAGGTTGTTTTTTTCTTCTTTGTGCTCATCCTTTCATATGGTGACTGCAGCCCATCCTTCTAGATCTATATGTCTAGCCCTGGGATTTCCAGTTGCCTCTTAGACATTTTAAATTGAATATTCTACAGGCCTCTCAAATTTGACACATTCAAAAGAGAATTCATTCTCTTTCCCCTTGAGACCCATTCCTCCCTGGTAATCGAGGACACTACTACAATTTTCATTACTCAGATTTGCAGCCTCAATATCATTCTCAACTCCTTATTCTCCATAATTAAGTATAACTGAGTAGATGCTAAATATTCTAGATAGATTAAACGTGGATAAGGTATGTGTTACCACTTGCAGCCATTTTCTTCTCTCCTCTAACACAGCAACTTTACTCAGGAACTCTCTTCTGGGTTATTACAATAACCTCTTAATCAGAAGGGAAGGAGGAGGAAGAGGAGGAGAAGGAGAAAGTGGGAAGGAGGAGGGGAAGGGAAAAGAGAGAGGGGGAGAGGAGGGAGAGGGGAAAGGAAAGGGAGAAACATCCAGGGATGGAGCAGTCCAGACATAGAAGATAGCCATAATAATGACCCAAGTCAAAATAAGGAGTGTGTTGAGGAGAGAGAGGGAATAAGGTATTTCTAGTCTTCTACAAAGTAGAAGTCATATTATAAAAAGATCTGTATGCTAAACATAGGGTTTTATATTTGATCCTAGAGGTGAATGGGAGTCATTAGACTTTATTGAATAAAAAGATGACATGGTCAGAGCTATACTTTAAGAATACTAATTTTATATCTGAGAAAGGTGACCTGGCATTGGGGAAAGTCTTGAGGCCAGGAGTTTGAGCAGTGGGCGATTGTAATAGTCCAGGTGTGAGAAGACAAGGGTCAGCGCCCCAGGCTGATGGTAATGTCAGAGGAGAGAAGGTGTTATACAGGAGAGATGTCATCAACATAGAATCAAAGACCCTTGACAACTGATTGGGGTTGTGAGAAAGTGATGAGTATCCTCCCTGAAGAGGGATGATTCACAGACTGAGAATCTGGGAGACTGGGAGGATGGTGGTGTCCTTGACAGTAACAAAAATATTAGGAAATGACGGTGGAAAATTAGTTCAATTTTGGACATATTGAATTTAAGATGTCTTTGGGTCATCTAGTGCAAAATACTCAAAAGAGTGTTGGGGATAGTATACTGGAGTCAGCAGAGATGTTAGGAAATGGATAAGTAAGTGTGAAAAGCAAAAGCATAGTGATGGTGCTTGAACCCCTGGGAGTTGACAAGATCCCCAAGTATAACAATAGAGAGAGGTCAAAGAAGAGGACCCAGGCCAGACCTTTGAAGGACGCCTGCCGGAGATCTGGAGAAAGTACTAACAAAGGAGTGGCCAGATGGGAAGGAGTAGAAATGTTCTGAAAATCTAGAGAACAATGATTATCCAGGAGAAAAGGGTAAGTCATAGTGTTGAAGGCTGCAAAAAGGTCAAAAAGGAGGAGGGTTGAGAAAAGACCACTGGACTTGGCAAGCAAAAGATCTTAAGTAATCTTGGAGAAGGCACTTTCAACTGAATGAAGAAGTGAGGAGCCAGACTATAGAGAACTAAGAATAAGAGGAAGGGCTGTGGTAGTCTAATTATAGATGACCTTCTCAAGGAGTTTAGCCACAATGGCAGAAAGAGATATGGAATGGAAACCACTGACATAACCGTGAAACTAGAAATCATGAAACCAAAATCCAATGTTCCCACATACAGTCGTAAATCCCCAGGGTTAGTCTGGAATGGGATGGCTCCTCTGGTGCTTTCCTCTTTCCTCCCAAGTAATAGGATCCTGGGATCCTGTATTTAGAGGTAGAAGGGGTGTTCTAGGATTGTCAATGCAACCCCATATTCTTTTATATGAGGAAGGAGGAAAAATATTTATATAGCAACTGCCATGACCTATGTCCTAACGTGCTGAGCCCTTTACAAATATTACCTCATTTAACCCTCACAACACCCTGGGACTTAGAGACCACTATTATTCTCATTTTACAGTTGAGGACATTGAGGCAAACAGAGCTTAAGCGTCCTGCTTTCTGTCATTCAAAGAGGGAGGTGGTAGTCTCTCTCTCTCTCTCTCTCTCTCTCTCTCTCTCTCTCTCTCTCTCTCTCTTTCTCTTTCTCTTTCTCTCTCTCTGTCTCTTTCTCTTTCTCTCTCTCTCTGTCTCTTTCTCTTTCTCTCTCTCTCCCTCTCCCTCTCTGTCTCTGTCTCTTTCTGTCTCTGTCCCTGTCTCTGTCTCTGTGTCTCTCTGTCTCTCTTTCTTTCTCTCATCTCTCTCTCTCTCTCTCTCTCTCTCTCTCTCTCTCTCTCTCTCTCACACACACACACACACACACACACACACACACACACACACACACACACACCATTACCCTTCTCAAAATCTCCACCTGTTTCCTTAATACCTTTAGAATAAAATACAAGCTTCCATGACTGCCATTTAAAGCCCTTTATAATCTCTATCCTGTCCTTCAAGATTGTTCCATGACACTGACTATTTTCCAGACAAACTTCCCTCTTTTCTGTTCATGTTTGTTCATGTTATTGCTGGGTCATTGCAGTCATGCCCATCTCTTTGTGACTTCAATTGCAATTTTCTTGGCCAAAGTACTGGAGTAGTTCACCATTTTCTTCTTCAGCTCATTTTACAGATGGGGAAACTGAGACAAACTGGATTGCATGACTTGCCAGGTCACATAGCTAAGTGTCCAAAACTGGTTTTTGAACTCAGAAAGTTTTGTCTTCCTGACTCCAGGCCCAGCTTCTAATCTCTGTGCCACCCAGATGTGAAGATTAATGGAATGTGGTTGTATTTTTAAGGATTTCAAGCAAACTAAGAAGTCTTGGACCCCAACATCCCTAGAAGCTAGGCAGAGAAAGGTGATGTGAGTTGCAGAGTCCTATAACTTGTGAAGGTCAGACCTGGGCTTTAAGTTCAATTCTCCTGGCAAGTTTCTCAATGCACCACACTCCTTCATAAGGCCACATTACATAGCCAACATGGGATTTTGTTTTGTTTGAATATACATATTTGTTACAAGGGTTGGGTTTTATTTTTCAATTGGTAGGAAATAGAGAAAAAATAAAATAGATTTTTTTTCATTAAAAAGGTTTTTTTTAACTGTCAAAAGATGTCTAGCTAAACCCATAAGATCTGGACTTCTTTATTAGACAGCAAAATATTTCACTCCTAATGGAAGGCCTGGGCCTGGAAATCTTGTCCTCAAGGAAGGAATAAAAGATACCGATAAAAATATACCAAAGAAAATAAAACAAGTCTTAAAAACTGAGAGGGGGCCTGAACATTCCCCCTAGGTCATCCTGCTGCCAAAAAATATATTATTCCAGACTCTTAAAAACATCTCTAGAGAAAAAGATGACCCAATGTCTCATTGCCCCTTTTGTTCAGCAAGTTTTTCCTAACATATCATTTAACAGGCATCATGGGGCATAAACTGACCTCAGATATAGATTGGCCGGAATTTTCTCTGTAGAAATGTTGACTTTGACCCACATTTCTGTTGCCGCATGTCCCAGTGGCCACAGCCACTACCAACCGAGCTTCCCCCATAGCATATTTCTTACACAACTGTTAGCTAGCGTGTTGAGGATGTTCCCAGGCATCAGGAGTTGCTTCAGCAACAGTAAACTCAATTCCCTCAACTGTGGCTACTGGTGGGAGGACCCACCATCCAGTATATCAAACCAGGGCCCAATTTTTTTAAATTTATAAATCTGATTTAATACTGGGTGGTATATGGAAAATCCCTCAAGTTTAAGCTCATTGTCTCTTGTCTTGCTGCCTTAAAAAAATCTGTGGGTGGAAGTTATAAGAAAATATTTCAGTTCTATGTGAGGAAGAATTTCCTAATAATTAAGACACATACCCAAAAAGAAGTATGCTACCTCCAGGAGTGTGGATTCCCTTAATGGACATATTTCAGAGTAACATCAAGATATCCAACATTGGGAAGAAGAGAGAATATATTATAGAGGAAATTAAGATTCTGTTAATAATACTATATTATATACTAATGCTATATTAATATATTAAATAATAGCTAATATTTATATTGTACTTTAACATTTGCTGAGAACTTTATAAATGTTTTCTCATTTCATTGGAATAGGTAACTTTCTTCTTAATGTCTTCTTAATGATTTAATATTTGCTTACCGACTGACGGATGCTCTTCTCGTTGAAAAAGAAAATCATTCCCCATGATTTCCTCTTCCCCATTCAAACAGAACCTTCCTTGTGACAAATAAATGCAGTCATGAAAAACAACTCAATGCACTGACTGTTTCTGAAGAAATATCCCTTATTCCACACCTGTTGCTCACCACATCTTTGCTAAAAAACAGACTTACAAACTCAGAGAGTCAGATTTTTGAGCTGGGGGGATTTCAGAGGTCATCTAGACAAGCTCCCTTATTTTAGTGAATAGGAAACAGAAATTCAGAGTGATTAAGTAACTTTCTCAATGTCACATATATATAGTTGTAGTAATAATAATAATAATCACTAGGATTTATTCAACTCTGAAGCTGGCAGTGTCTTTTTTTTCTCTTTTGATTCTCATAATGACCTTGTGCAACTATCATTTCTATTTTACAGCTGAGAAAACTGAGGCTGAGAAAGGTTCAATGACTTGCCCAGGGTCACAAAACTAATAAGTATTGAGATGGGATCTGAACTCAGGTCTTCATTACCTCCATTCCTACCATAATGTGCCAACTAACTGCCTCACTCCAAAGTAAAAGAACCAAGATTTGAATCCGATATTCTCAGTCTAAATGCCTCACTTTCCATATGTCCTCTCTCCCAAATATGAAATGAAAAACTCAAAGATGGCTAGATGACTGGGATAAAGGTAGTGGCTCAAAGGAGTCATGGGTCATCATCAAGTTTCCTAAAGTCATAACTGATCCCTGAATTGATGGGAACTCAGCACTCTCTCAATCTTGCTTTTCTTCATGTTATTAGACTCATACAAGTTATCCTCTGACTTTTGCTTAGTCTGCAAAGAAGCAGTTCAACAAGGATGTCCAAGTTTCTCTGAATTCTTCCTATTTATTAGTTCTTACTGTTCAATAGCATTTTATTATATTCATTTGCCATAATTCATTCAGGCATTTTCCAATGGATGAGCACCCACATTCCTTCCAGATTCTTGCTATTACATAACGTGCTGCTATATATATATATATATATGTGTGTGTGTGTGTGTGTGTGTGTGTGTGTGTGTGTGTGTGTGTATGTATGTATATAATTCCAAACCATTTTCCAAAGCAGTGAGACCAGCTCATAATTTATGTGCGTATTTCCCCACAACCATTCCAACAACCATTGCTCAGATTTTATTAGTCTCTTTAGCTATATAATCTGATGGTCAACCACATATATTAATTGCCTACAATAAACAAACAAACAAATAAATAACCAGATGAGTGAATGAATGAATATAAAGATGAAGGAATGAAGGAATAAATAAATATCGTTTATACAAGTTATAGAGCCTGAACCCTCTGAAAACTACTCCAGATTTGGGGCATGTTTTGGGTTAATATCCACTTAAAACCAAAACTCCTAAGTATTCACTCAGATTGCTTTTACCACTCCAGATGCCATGTTTGTTCCTAACAAAAGACATTTGCTTGAAATAGAATTCAAGGTAAACAAATAAAAATTTATTTTTGGAAAGCAAATGGGTTAAGTGACTTGCCCATGGTCACACAGCTAGGTGTGCTTGAGGTCACATTTGAAATCAGATCCTCCTGACTCCAGGGCCAGTGTTCTATCCACTTTGCCACCTAATGCCCCTTAAACAATTAAAAATTAAATTAAGCAGGAGCATTCTGGGACCCATTCTACCTTTCTCACTGAGTCATTGGAGGATGTGGTTTCACTTATCTTTACACCACCACAAAAACAGTATGCACCCAAGTTCCTTCAGCAGAATATTAATTAAATGTCCATAGCAGCAGCCTTAGGTGCATTGAGTCTCAGATTTTGATTGGCCAGTCTAAGTTTCTCTTGCCCCCTCTACCTGCATAGATCAAGAGAAAGTCTTAGACATTGAGCTCAAAAGTAAAAATGGCAGTTTTATATCACTCTTATCAACAAGAGGAAAGCATTCAGAAACAATAAACAATCATTAAGCACTAATAGGCACTCGTTGAGGAGACTTCTATGCCCCCCCCCATACCAGACAGTCTCTGACTTCAAGGAACTCATAATATAATCAGGAATAACAACACATAAAATTAACTGAAAAGGGTGGGAAAAGGTGATTCAGTTGTGGGCATATAAAGAAGTCCCGTAACCAGGTTGGGAAATGATCTGAGGAGATAAGAATTTCAATGTTGATTTTATTTTTGAAAATGAAAAGTTTCTGGAGAAGATGAAATCTTGGGAAAGTAACCTATGGGAAATAATTCCTTCTTTCTTCCCCTTTAGCCCCAGGACTTCACTATTCATGTCCTATTTTTGGTTCAAGGTTGTTTCTCATAATACTTCAGAGTAAGTGAATTACCTGGAATGGTACTATAGACCAGGGAATCATGACTATCTCTTTGTCTTTGCTATGTTTCTGTCATTTCCCTCACTCTCCTTTTAGATCCAACTCTCCAGAAACCTCCTGCTTCAAAGATATCACAAAAACTCCATGTCTGTACAAGCCCTCCTAGAGTAGAAAGAAGCTTTTGTGCCACCAAACCCTATGAGAATGTGTTGGAACTTCAGAAAGGCTCCTAACACATAAAGTTGTCCAAAAAGAAGCAAAGGTTTGTAAGCCTCTCCCTTTCGTTATAAAATGGATAGACAAAACTATTTGATTGTGTTTCCAAGTATGGCAGACCAGGGGTGGTTTGCTTGCCAATAATTTAGAAATGCTCATTAGACAAGAGGTTTTCTGGCCAGCAGTTCAGATGACATCATGCTTCCCTCTTGGAATCAAACTGGGGTTGAGGAGAAGGTTATTCATTTTCCTAAGTGAGAATATTTCTTTCTTCTTCCAACAGAGGTTTGTTTTCAACATTTAAAAATTATTTTTCATTTTGTTAAATGTTTCCCATTTACAAGTAAAAATGTTTAAATTATTTTAATCAGTTTTTAAAGATTTGAGTTCCGAATTCTTTCCCTTCTTTCTGCATCAACTCCCTCCTTGAGAAGGCAAACAGTTTGATATTGATTATACATGCAAAGTCATACAAAATGCATTTCCATATCAACCATATTGCAAAAGAAAACAAAAGCAAAATAAAACCATAAATATTAAGTTTTTTAAAAGTATGTTCCAATATGCAGAGCTCATTTTTAGATCTCTGGAAGTGGATAGTATTTTTCATTATGTATCTTTTGGAACTGTCTTGGATCATTACATTGCTGAGAATACCTAAGTCATTCACTGTTGATCATTGCTGCAATATTGCTGTTACAGTGGATAATGTTCCCTGGTTCTGCTCGCTTCACTTTGCATGAGTTCATAAAGGTCTTCCTAGGTTTTTTCTGAAACAGAGTTTGCTTTTTTTTAGGCTTTTGAAAGGCAAATGGGGTTAAATGGCTTGCCCAAGGTCACACAGCTAGCTAATTATTAAGTGTTTGAGGCCGGATTTGAACCCAGGTACTCCTGACTCCAGGGCCAGTTGCTTTTAAAAAGAGAAAAGGTCACGTTTGAACTCAAGGTGTACTAATTTATTTTAGAATAATTGTTTTTAATTCCTGATAATATGGAAAGAAGATCCCTGCTAAACTTTTTTTTTGATCTACAGTTGTAGCAGAAAGATAGAGTGTGTGTGTGTGTTTGTGTGTGTGTGTGTGTGTGTGTGTGTGTCTGTGTGTGTCTGTGTGTGTGTGTGTGCGCGCGCGCGCGTTGGGGGGAGAGGATGGTTGCTGCGATTACAACTCTTTAATTAATATAGGGATAGCACTTTAAGATTCTTTCCAGTTTAGAGGCTGCTTTGTGATTTCATTGGCATAGGACGCCTTTCAAGTGAAGAAACTCCTGCCCACACAGAGCAGCAACTCCTGTTCTTTGGATAGTCTGGGGGTGCTCGGGGCACAGAGACATAAGGTGACTTACTCATACTTTCAGAGTCAGTATATACATATATTTGTATATACTGTAAACTGTTTCCTTCTCCAGCTCATATTACTATGAGTAAACTGAGGTATTAAGTACTTTACAAATATCTCATTTGATCCAATTCTGTGAGGCATAGGTGTTATTTTTTAATCCCATTTTAAGAGTTGAGGAAACCAAGGTCAACAGGGTTAAATGACTTGCCCAGGGTCACACAGCTAAGAAGGGTCTGAGGTCTAATTTGATCTCAAGTCTTTCTAATTCCAGACCTAGCACTCTATTTACCACAGCACCTTGCTGCCCTTCCTGATTCTGAGGCTTTATCTACTCTGCCACAATATTTTCTTAAGTAGGGAAAATCTAAGCTATTGTTATACCTTCTGAAAAGAGATGGTACCTCAGTTGGGGGTGTGACTTGCACAGGGTCACTCAGCTAGTAAGCATGAAGTGGTTGAAGGCTAGATTTGAACTCAGGATGATCCTAACTTCAGGGGAGGTGCTCTTTTCATTGCACCACCTCGTCCTAGCTTCACCTCTTCTCATCCCTCCGAGGTCTGCCTTCCAACTTCATCATTCAACTAAAACTGCTCTCTTCAAAGTTACTAATGATTGGCCTTTTCTCATTTCTCATCCTCTTCACCCTTCTGTGGTTTTTTGACACCACTGATCAGCCCCCTTCTCCCTGATCCTCTCTCCTATTTACATTTCTCTCCTGCTATCTGACTTCTCTTTAGTTTGCTTGGCTGGTTCTTTACCCAAGTCAGCCCCACTAATGATGGGGCCTGCTAAAGGTTTGTCCTGGGTCTCTTCCCTTCTCCCCCTATACAATATATTTGATGATTTCATCAATTCCCTGGGGTTCCTTGATAGAGAAATTGTGATCCCAAGAAACAGGCCTGGGCCCTTAACCTTTGTGTTGATTTGTTTGTTGCTTGTTTGTCTCTGTTCTCAGTAGGAGGAGTGGAGTTTCCGAGTCCTTAGGGGTTTGAGGGGTCCAGAGGGTTGCCTTGGCAACCCAACATTCAGGCTGGTTGTTGCAGTCAGTCCATCATCTCAATTCCAAGAAGAGCAAAGGATGACTTTCTTGATCCAGGGCAGCAGAAGCTGAGGGAAGGATTCATTCCACATTCTACTACATCCACATGGATTTGGCAGGACCAATACTACCAAGAAGGAACTGAACCAAGTTCTGAGCTTACTCTCCCTTGTAATGTAGGGGAAAGAAACTCTCAAAGGAGAGGAAAGTTCTTGCATGGCTGTTTTTCCTATATCTTTGTAGGAAATATAAATTGTTGTGAAATGGAATTGGGGTGCTAGTTAATGGATCCTAACAATAGTGGGAACACAGCCAGTGGGACTTCAAGCTGAGAGCAGCAAATACCCTACTAAGCCCTCAGGGGGTTTGTGGGAGGAATGTTGAAACAGGCATGACTCAGAAAAACAGCAAAATAATACAATTCCAGTTATACACAAGGCTACTTTTTTAAAAAAAAAAATCTTATCTTGTTTTAGGTGACTTTCAAAAAGGGTGTCAAACAAAAATAATCCAAAGTGGGGAAGGGGAAGGAATTAAATTAACCTTTCCTGGGTTAGAATCACATTTCTTGGGGATATTCTACACAGTGAAGTTCCTAGATTTTTTTTAAAAAAAGGATTATTTCTAAAAGAGCAAATAGGAAAGGAGGGAGTAAGGTGATCCAAAGATATCTCTGGCCTGATATAGGCAAGATAAAATATATTGTTAGAAAGTAGAAAAGAAGATTAGGGGCAGCTAGGTGGTGCAATGGATAGAGCACAGGCCCTGAAGTCAGGAGGACTTGAGTTCAAATTTGACTTCAGACACTTAATAATGTCCTAGCTGTGTGACTTTAGGTAAATCACTTAACTCCATTGCCTTGCAAAGAAAAAGATTAACAAATGAACAATGCAAAGAGTCAATTCATTAACAACTCAAAAAATTCTTTTGATATTTTCTTCAAGGGCCCAGGTCACTTCTACAACATGATGAGTCAGAGAAGGAGCTTCATGGAAGTTCAGTGTTCACAGAGGAATAATTTGTGAAAAAGGGGACGCTGGTTTTAAGAAGTTTATTCTATAAGGATGGAACAGAGTGACAGAGGGCAGTTAGATGGTTTAGTAGAGAGTAGAGACCTAGAGTTAGGAAGGTTCCTCTTTCTGAGTTCAGATCTGTAACTCATACACTACTTAGCTGTGTGACCTTGGGCAAGTCTCTTAACCTTGTTTGCCTCAATATGGCTATAAAAGTAAATGATCTGGAGAAGGAAATGACTGAACCACTAGTATCTTTGCCAAGAAAACCCCAAATGGGGTCATGTAGAATTATGAAAAATGGAGCACAACTGAACAACAACAGAAGGGAGCAATTCAACGATAAAACATCTTCCTTATTTTTTGTTTCAGGGTTCTTCATCATGTTTGCAATGATAGAGAAATAGGAAAGGAGTCGGGGGAATAATTGAGGATTAGCAAAAAAAAAAAAAGAAGCCACATGTTAGCAGGAGGACAGGAAGAGATGTGTTCTAGTAGTGCTTGGGAATTCAGACAAAATATATTCTTTAAACTTCTACTTTCATACTCTGGCCTTAGGCTCCTAGGATTCTACTTTAATCATTGGATTTTGGCAAATTGCTTCTCTTAGAGTACTTATAGGGCTCCAGAGGGGAGCTGAGGTAGTGTCTGAGAAATAGAATGTCTTCCCCATTTCACCCTCGTCAGCATACTTACTCTGTTCTCTTGCCAACCATAACAAATACTGTTTCTGCCAATTTTCTACGTGAACTGGTTACCTACTGAAGTAAAGATACACGATAGCCGGATTAGTTTGGATAGGCTTGTTTTAAAATTTCTCTTGAAGACTTGTGTACCAACACAATTCATATATATGTATACATATATATATATATATCTTCTAATGAAATCTCTGCCACAGCTCCCCATTGCTTAATACATGAACTTGAACCTGCTCATTTTGCCCTCCGTTTGCCCTCTGACCTCACCTTTTCTGCTTACTTCTCCCAATTTGAACCAGTTAGGCCAGGATCCTCACTGTCCCATGTTCATACCATATTCATTCCTACCTGAGTGCCTAAACTTGGATTGTTGACCCTGCTTACAATTTTTGCCCCTTCCATTCCAATTATTCATATCCTCTATGTCCTTTAAGCCCCCACTCAAATATTCCTTATTTCCTGAAGATTTCCTTGACTCAGGTAGAAAGTTTGATTAGAAAAATAGCAATAATAATAACTACTATTTAGATGACATTTTAAGATTCATAAAACACTTTACAAGTAATATCTCCTTTTAGCCTCACAGCAACCCAGCGGGATAGGTACTATGGTTATTCCCATTTTACAGAGAGAGGATTAAGTGACTTACTTAGCCAGGGTCACACAGCTGGTAACTTTTTGAGGTAAAATGTGAACTCAGGTCTAGCATTCTATCCATTATTCCACCTAGCTAACTTCCAGATGACCAGATAAGCTAAAAGATTCTTCTATTTATCAGACTCTAGTCTATGATACTCTATCAAACAAACGAAACAACATGGACTTTTAGTCCTTTCTGACTACAGTTAACTCTTTGCATCATAAATTTTTAGCACTTGATTGTATTTTATTATTGCCAGAGTACAACCAGTAATCATTGGTAGATAAAGGTTGACCTATTATTGAGCAGCTTCGAATTTCAATAGTTCTTAAGTACCAACTATTTTCAAGGCCCGTGTAAAGCTAGAAACACAAAGACAAACATGAAGGAGCCTATATTGTTCTCAGGAACTCAAAATAGACAGGGTAGTGGGGGAGAGTGTTGTAAGGCTTATGCAAAAAGAGGTAAAGAGATACTGGGGGATAATCACATCATCTTTCACATTCATCTTTGGGATCATTTTCTTTCTCTGGGTTTATTGGCAGTGGTGTGCTCTCTATTATACTAAAAAATTACTCAAAAAATGCAAAAATCTCAGTCCAATTAGTTCTAGCTCCCATTTTTAGTCAAGTTTCAAAATATTTGCTTATCTATTTTTATAATCATTTATTATTTCTCTCTCCTGCTGACCCCATAATTGAACAATAAAAATATAAAACAAAACAATAAAAAAAAATCCCCAAAGCCTCACAACAAAGATACGAAATTGAGAAAAACAAATTCCTACATTTACTGTGGTCAAATATGCATGACTAATTTTGAATTTTAAGTCCATTACCTCCCTGGCAGGAGGTGGATGTCATGGATCCATCTTCAGTTCTCTGTACTCATAGTTTATCATTGCATTAACTAGAGTTCCAAAGTATTTTGAAATTGTTTTTCTTCATAATATCAGTCCAAGATCTGCATCAGATTGTTGAAACTTTCTTGGATTCTTCTGACAGTATTTTGTCATTTCATCTTACATAATGATATACCATTATATCATTTATCACAATTTGTTTAGTCATTTCCCAATAGATAACGCCTTTAGTTTCCAGTATTTGGCTTCTAGAAAAAATAGTTACTATTAATATTTTTGTGCATATGGTTCCTTTTCCTTTTTCTTTGATCCTTTTGAGTTATAGGCTTAGCAGTAGTTTAGATGAGTCAATGACTAAAAACAATTTAGTAATTTTTAGGGACATCATCCCAGATTTTTTTTTCTAGAATGGCTGGACTAAATCACAGTTGAGCTCCCATTTCCCATGGATATCCCTCAATCTTGACCTCCTAAAGTGATCCAGAATTCATCATTAATGGCCCTGTAATTTATCATTACAAATGAATCACTGACATTGGATTTCAAGGAGGAGGAAGGGGAGGAAGAAGGGGAAGAGAAAGAAGAAGAACAAGAAGAGGAGAAGAAAGAGGAAAAAGAAGAAAAAGAAGAAGAAAAGGAGGAAAAGAAAAAAGAGGAAGAAAGAAGCAAAAGAATAGAAGGAATCTTTTAGTTTATATGATCTTTTGGAGGTTAATTAGGTGGAATAGAGTTTAGAGTATTGTTTTTCCTCTTGCATCTTTAGAAGTCTTGTATGGAAGTCCTTTCAGGATCAAAGGAAGTAGAAACTTGATGACTTCAGAAGTCTGTTCAAACATAACAGCTCATTAAGTTTTGGTGTCCTTTGGTTCTTTCAAACCTCTATGACCCCAGTGAGAGACATTATTAAAATTCTGTAATAAAGAGAGTCCTAGCTCTGTCAGAAGACCTGAGTTCAAGTCCATTCTCAGATGTCCATTCCCTGGGTAATGGACAAATATTTTAACAGGCTTGAATCTTGAGTTTCTTCCTTTATAAAATGATGAAGTTGGACTAGATAGTTTCTGGGGCCCCTTCCAGCTCTAACTCATGAAAACTGAAGAAGTAGAAAATACAATTTTCCCTAGGAATATAGAGAAAAAGTGAAAACACTCTTAGCTTTGCAGAGCAGAAAAGAATAAGGATAAACTATACCATCTGACCCAGAGACTGGCACATTATAGGCACTTAATCAACACTTGTGGATTTATTGGTTTTCTTATGGTCACACAAATAACAAGTCAGAGACAGAATTTGAACCTAGTCATAGATCTAGTAAAGGAAAGGACCTTAAAAATTCACCAAGGGATGCAGTGGATAGAGCACCAGCCCTGGAGTCAGGAGTCCCTGAGTCCAAATCTGACCTCAGACACTTAATAATTACCTAGCTGTGTGGCCTTGGGCGAGTCACTTCACCCCATTTGACTTGCAAAAAAACTAAAAAAAAAATTCACCAAGGGGGCATCTAGGTGGTGTGGTGGATAGAACACCAGCCCTGAATTCAGGAAGACCTGAGTTCAAATCAGACTTCAGACACTTAAACTTGCTTAGCTGTGTGACCTTGGATAAGTCACTTAACCCCACTGCCTTGCAAAACTCCCCTCTCCACCAAAAAAAGTCATCAAGCTCAAACCTTTCAGTTTACAGATAAGGAAACTGAGGCACAAAAAGATTAAATGACTTATCCATAATTACACAGATGGTAAATATATAAAACAGGATCTGAACTTAGATCTCTTGACTCCAAATTCACTGCCCAATCTTCTACACTGTACTGCCTCTCCATTTAATGGATCAGTCCTCAAAATATTTACTTGAACCTTGCATCTGGATTCAGCTCACAGGATTTCACATACTCACAAAACTTTGTTCCATTCCAGTCCATTCCTAATGCTGCAGTGGAGACTGCAAAGATCAGTGACCCCCTCAATACGTTCCTCTTCATGAGACTTTGTTCTGATCTGTCCCTTGTTTCAGCTCATATGGCCCCTGAACTACCAGTACATATATATATATATATATATATGTATATGTATATGTATATGTATTATATATAATATTTGTGTGTGTGTTGTGTAATGTGCTTGAGATTGTATGTGTTTGAGCTTATATGTGTGTCTTGTGAATATGTATATGTGTTTGTTTCCATGTGTTCATATATTCATATATATATATATATATATATATATATATATATATATATGCTTTAGGAGAATAGTTGAGGTTCATTCAGTTTCCTTGAGGAGAAAATAGTGAGAGGAGAGGGCATTTGAAATAAAAGCAATTTAACAAACAGAAGAGGTTGGTGGTTAATGTATTTTAGATTTGACTCATGCTAGAAGAAAACATTTCTCATGTAAAAATGCAAAATGGCTTTCTGAATATTCCGTTTAGTACAAACAATTTTCTGACACTACTGACTGATAGAAAATACATTCAAATGGAGAGCAGGCTGCAATGTCATAATCTACATTTTAAAAAGATTTTCTTTTCCTGACAACTCAGAACTGTTTCATAATTTTTAAAAAATGTTAAGCAGGTATCTGACACATATAATTCAGGAGGAACGACTTACTATTGCAAGATGAATTAAATCTTTAAAAATATCTCTCTGCATTTACAAGGCGGATGCAAGCTTGCTGAAATTGGAATAATGAATTGGGAAACTGACTACAAAAAAAAAAAGACATCTCCAATAAAAAAAAAACCTCTTTAATGGTATAGGCTGAGGAACATAGGTGATCTCAATCTTAAGACTATTGATATGCAAATGCAACTAGTTTAGAATAACATGGAAGCAATTATCACTTCTTCTTGTGTCTCCCCCTTTTCTTCCACCTCTTCCCATTCAGAAGACCATTTGTAGATTTAGAACTGGAAAAGATCTTGGAACTCATGAAGTTTATCTCCTTCATTTTATAGATGAGAAAATCCAGACCCACGAAAGTCAAATGACTTGCCCAAAGTCATGCACATGGTAAAGTGGCAGAGCCAGATTTTTAATCTAAATACTGCATTTAAGGGCCTTTTTGACTCCAAATCCTGCATACAAGTAGACCATTTGGACTACAAATTCTCCATTCAGAGGTACCATTTTGGACTCCAAATCCTGCATTCTAGGGAACCATGCTGACTCCCTTGTAGAAACCAGTTTTTACTTTGTGAATCCAGAGCCCCCAACATGGAGATGTACATATTGTTCCATGTGTTCCTAAATTAGGATCTCTTTCAAACATTTCATTTGAAGTAAAAAAAAAAGCTTCTTTATTGGAAAATATATCCTGGGGCGGCTAGGTGGTGAAGTGGATAAAGCACCGGCCCTGGAGTCAGGAGGACCTGGGTTCAAATACGACCTCAGACCCTTAATAATTACCTAACTGTGTGGCCTTGGGCAAGCCACTTAACCCCATTTGCCTTGCCAAAAATCTAATATGTGTGTGTGTGTGTGTGTGTGTGTGTGTGTGTGTGTGTGTATATATATATATATATATATGTCCCACAATGTAAAAAAGGAATCTGAACCTCTATGAAGCTTAGTAAGGAAAATGTGTGTTACCAAGGACCTAAACTAGCATCTTCTATAACTAATTTTGGTGTAAAGAACTCTGGCAATGAGCAGAACCAGGAAAACACTGTACATCCTAACAGCAACATGGGGGTGATGATCAACCCTGAAGGACTCGCTCATTCCATCAGTGCAACAATTGGGAGCAATTTTGGGCTGTCTGCAAAGGAGAGTGCCATCTGTATCCAGATAAAGAGCCGTGGAGTTTGAACAAAGTTCAAGGAGTATTCCCTTCAATTTAGAAAAACACAGATATCTTATTGTCTGATCTTGTTACCTCTTAGACTTCTTGTCTCTTCTCTAAGAATATGATTTCTCTCTCATCACACCCAATTTGGATCAAGGTACAACATGGAAACAAAGTAAAAACTGACAGAGTGCTTTCCGCAGTGTGGGGGGGAAGTAAGATGGGGGCGGAATTGTAAAACTCAAATAATATCTTTAATAAAAATTAATTTTAAAAAAAGAACTCTGGACTTGGAGTTTGTTGCATCCTTGGACACTTTTAAATAGAGACCACACTAGGTGACACAATGGAAAGAGTGACAGACCTGGAATCAGGAGCACCTGGGTTCAGATCCTGAGCCTGGGCAAGCCTATCTGCCTTACTTTCCTCAACTATCAAACACACCAAAGCTAACTTGGTGGGGGAATCCTAGAAGGGAGACAAAGACTCCCAGGCATGGGAGTCATGGAGACTTGACCCGATGTGGGTGTTTCTCTTCAAGTATGAACCCACTCTAAGAATCTTTCATGAATCTGAGAGGTAGAGTTGCCCTTGGTCGGGGAATAGGAGATATTATGTACCAATGACTTTAAGCCTGAGTCTTCTCTTCCTCCCTCTATTTGGGGAATGCTTTTGTCCTTTTGTTCTAGTAGTAACTCCTCAGTATTTATTTTCTGCTTAACTGGCGTTAACCGGTTGCTCAAAACTGGGGAAAATTACACTAGATTGGGGCTTATGAGTCAGTATCAGAAGAATGCCTTAGAATGCTGAGGAGAGGAGCAGGTCATTATGCTGTGGGGATAAAACCTAACTGTAGGAATCAAGGTTGGAAGAATGGTTTCAGAGCTAATGCTATCAAAAAATGAATTAAAAAACCCCATGTATTAAGCATATACTATGCTCTAGGCATTGCACTAAATGAAGGTGTTTGTCCTTCATTCTCAAAGCAAACCATGACATCAGGGAGGTAATGCCATGATAAGCAAATCAATGGGATTTGGGGGGGGGGGGGGCTGTGCTAAGTCACCAGCCTGGATTTCTCCTCCAGAGTCATCTGAATCCAGTGGCCAGATAGGAATCCGGATGACTGGAGGTAGCCCTGGATGCAGGACAATCGCATCCCAAGGTCACCCAGCTAGTAAGCAGCAAGTGTCTGAGCCTGGATTGAAACCCCCATCCTCTGACTCCAAGGCCAGTGCTCTATCCACTGCACCCCAGCTATCCAATTGTACTAAATACTAGGAACACACAGACAGAAAGCAAGGTAATCCCTCCCCGGGGCCCAGAGCTTACCCTGTAACATAAGAAGACACCACAAAGAGGGGAGGGGGTCACCGGGGAGGGGAATTGTGGTCTGGGGAGTCTAGGGATTATAAATTTTTCCAAAGAGCGTTTAAGGAGGAAAAGCACCCGAGGAAGGAGATGTGGTTGGCCAAACAGAGTAAGAAGTTACAAAGACAAGGGAAAGGAATTACTTATAACTCTCAAGCTCCTAATGAGGGGAGAAGAGTAACAACTCTGGAAGTGAATGCCTAGCTCAAGGAGTTGGATACTACGTCTCCAATTAAATTACTAATTACTAATTAAATTACTAAAATTACTAAGAACAAATTTAGTTCGTTAATAAGCATTTGTCCTCTAGGTGGCGATATAGTGGACAGAGTGCCGGGTCCGGAATCAGGTAGACCTACGTCCAAATCCATCCTCAGGCATGCATTAGCCCTGGGCAAGTCACTTAACCCTTTTTGCCTCAGTTTCTTCATCTGTTCAAATGAACTGGAAAAGGAATTGGCAAACCACTTCAGTGTCTTTGCCAAGAAAACCCCAAATGCAGTCGGATGAGTCAAACATGACTGAACAACAGCAGGTGGCAGGCATTGTGCCAAAGGTGGAGACACAGAAAAAGGCAGAAGCAGTCCCAGTTCTCAAGGGGCTCACTCTCTAATGGGGGAGACACCGTGCAAGCAAGGGTGAAATTTCATATGAATGAAATATGTGTGGATTAAACTGAAGACAATCTACAGAGAGAAGGGGAAATTGGAAAAAGTTTCTTACATAAGATGAAATTTTAGCCAGAATTTTAAGGATTTTAGGGAAACTGGGGGCGTGGGAGGGCAGAGGTGAGGAGGGAGGGAAAGAATCCCAGGCATGGGGGATCATCACTGAGAATGCATGGAGTGAGGGCAGCTAAGTGACCCAGTGACAAGGCACCAGTTCTGGAGTCAGGAAGACTAAATTCAAATCCAATCTCAGACACTTATCAGCGGTGGAATCCTGGGCAAGTCACTGAACCCCAATTGCCAAGAAGAAGGAAGGAAGGAAGGAAGGAAGGAAGGAAGGAAGGAAGGAAGGAAGGAAGGAAGGAAGGAAGGAAGGAAGGAAGGAAAGGGAGGGAGGAAGAATGAGTAAAAAAAAAAGAAAGGAGAGAAGAAACTAAATGGAGTCATTAGATAAAGTCTCAATCTGAAGAACAACTCAGAAACCAGCATAGCTGAATCTCAGATGGGACTTGTAATGTGGAATGGAAAAGTGATGCATATCTAAGTTATGAAAAGTTTTTAAAGCCAAACTGGGGATTTTGCAAATCATATTTCATTCTTCGATCAACTCCAATGACTCTTCAAACACTTCCAAACATCCTGTGCAGGAGGGTCTCCTGGTCAGACTTGAACCTTAGGAAGATTAATTGGACAATTGAGTAGGGGAGGAATGGCAATGAGAACAGACAAGGCTGAGAGTCCCAAAACTCGCAGATCTCCTTTCCAGCCAGCATGGAAACAAAAGGAACTAGAGAATACTCTTGAGCAGTTATTCCATTTTGGTCCTGATCATGTTCAAAGTGCAGAGAAAAGCAATGAGTTAGAAATTCAGTGCACAGGGGTACTGAGGCAGTGACAAACTGTCTGGTTCCTGCTCCCTTCTGATGTTCACATGGGCACAAATGATACTGCTGGGAACTTTGTTAAATAAATATCTGTGTCTGGTTGTGTGTGTGTGTGTGTGTTTTGCCTGCCTGTCTCCTCCTGGGCAAGATTTAATCTTTCCCTGCCTCAGTATCTTTGTCTATAAAATGGACCTAATAATAGTACCTCCATAAAAGCGTTCTTGTGAGAATTGTAAAGAATTTTGTAAATCTCTTAAGGTGACCTATGCATACTGGCTTAAGATAGTGATTCACTTCAGTTCCAATGGGACAGGGGCTTGTTTTGACTCTATCTTTTCATCACCAGTGTCTGACAGACAATAAATACTTATTAAATATTTGTTAATTGATTACAGAAACTTATGAATTTTTGGACAAGAAACTGAACATCTTGGGGACACAGGATGTTTTTGATCACAGTGACCACTGAAGGCAAGGGATTCAGAAAAAACAGGCAACTTAGTGAACAGCTGGTTAGAGACTGGTGTCTAGGAACAGGATTGAATTTCTGGACCATTGTTTAAAATTTAAAAAATACATGATGATCTCTTGGCCTAAGCTGGAGAGAATTTATTTCCCTGGAGTTTTGCAAATAAAATTGAAATTGAAAAGAAGAGAGATGGAGAAAGACCTATGTATATATGCTCACCAAGACAGATTCCATAGAAAGTAGCTATAAAGTTGGAGAAAGGCAGTAGACATTTACAAAAAATGATAACCAAGAAATAAGACAGCAATAAGACCCATGACCTCAGATGTCTACACATAAATGCATCGAGTATGAGTAATAATCAAATAAAAAAAAGGATTAAAAAATTAAAAGTGGGTCAGACAAGCAATAGCAACAACAATATATTCATGTAGAGAACAGAGGCAAAATGGCCTCTATCCACTGATTAAGGGTCTATCTGGGAGTCAAGAAGACCTGGGGAAAAGTCCCATCTCTGAATTAGACAAGTGCAATGTGTGTTTGTTTTCTGAAAGGGACATTAGCATGAGACAGGCATCTTGAAGCAAGTTTGCTGTAGGTCTGCCCACCTCTTCAATTCATCCTACATTCTACTAAAGTGATTTTCCTAAAGAACACGTTCAACTCTATCACCCCCTGCTCAATAAACAGCAGTAACTCCCTGTAGTTTCCAGGATCAAATATAAGATCCTTCATTACCTGGCCTCCTCTTACCTTTCCAGTCTTCTCACAGTTTATGCCCCACCCCCTACTCTTCAATCTGGTGACACTGAACCCCTTGTGATTTCATGAACAACTGAGAATTTTAGGGTCTGAAAATTCATATTGTATTAAGAGTAAGGATTGTTTCATATTTTTTCATCTTGGTATCTCAGGTGCCTAGAACATGACCTTGTATGTCATCAGGGCTTAATAGTGTTCCTTGAAATGGGTGATGTGTAGGGTCCCTCCCATTCCCTAGGGCTATTTTTTTTAGGTTTTTGCAAGGCAAAGGGGGTTAAGTGGCTTGCCCAAGGCCACACAGCTAGGTAATTATGAAGTGTCTGAGACCGGATTTGAACCCAGGTACTCCTGACTCCAGGGCCGGTGCTTTATCCACTACACCACCTAGCAGCCCCACCTAGGGCTATTTCTTAAACTGGCAACTTATGGAGGCATTTCTCTTGGACTAAGGCGATACTGATTCAACATGGTGTTGTTGTGGGCATCCTGAAATGAATCTCTTGACCAAGTGATGCACGGGTTGGGAATCCCTTGTATTGTACTATCTTCCCAGATTCCAAAGAGCAGATATCAGCACATATGGAGGAAAGATTGTGGCACTTGTGATGGTACTCTATGCATGCCCCAGAGAAGTGACTTGCTGACTTGTAGCTCGAGTTTCAGTGTCACCAACAAGATTAGCAAGGTAGGATGAAAGTTGTCTTTTTGCCTCTTTGGTGTTCCTTAATACTTAGCAGAATCCCTGGTATAAGTGGGTGCTTAACAAATATTTATGGAATAATGACTGACCAAATCCATCTTGTTACCTTGATGATGGCAGAATATAAAAAACAATAAAGGGGACATTCTATAACATTTGCACAGTGCTAAGTGCTTAACAAACTGACCCTCACAACAACCCTGCAAAGGGGATATAATTACCCCCCCAAAAGCTGAGGCAGAGAAAGGTGAAGTGACTCGCCCAAGGTCATGTAGTCGATAAGTATCTGAGGTTGAATTTGAACTCAGGTCATCCTGAGATCCTACTCCCTATCTGTGGCAATACCCAGGTATCCTGACAGTTATAGTTCTAGATTTCTTGGTACATAAATGCATCAATATTGTCATGAATATCTTCCTCTCAAATTAGCAACCTTAACCATAGATTTCACATCGGAAGGGACCTTAGAGGCCATCAAACCTGACTCCTTCATTTTCACCATATCACTCCCCACAATCCCATTCAATAAATTTCGGGAGTTCCCTATTACCTTCAGGATCAAATATAAAATTCTGTGTTTGACTTTCAAATACCTTCATGTCTCCTTTTGACCTGTAGAGTCTTGCCTTGACTCCCTGCTTTACAGCAGACTCCTTGCTGGGTCAATCAATCAATATTTATTTATCAAGCACCTATGATGTGCCAAAACTTGTCCTCACGTAAAATAGACCATCTCCTAAATCTGAACATTTTCGCTTACTGTTCTCAATGTCTAGAATCCTCTTCTTTTTCCTCTCTGGCTTCTGGATCTCCTAGCATCCTTTAGACCTTCTAAAGTTTAGTAAGACTTTTCCAATCCCCTTGAATGTCAGTAACTTCTCTCTGTGAATTATCTCCATTTTATCATAGATATTTGATATATAGATATAAATAGATATAGATATAGATTTGATATATCACATATATAGTTATATGATTTATGTCACATAGAGTTATAGATAAAGGAGACAGATAAAAAGGCAATAGAGGAGAGGTAGAGAAGATAGACAAATTATATGAGAGGTAGATTGATAGAGAAGATAAATAGATATTAGATAAATAGGTAGATGATAGATAGATAATAGAAAAGAGGTAGAAAGAGAAAACAGATGGTAGATAGACAAATAGGTAGGTGATAGAAGAGAGATAGATGATGGATGGATGAATGAATGGATGGATGGATAATCTCCTGTTTGTGAATAGTTATTTGCTTGTTATCTCTTCTATTAGACGTGAGCTCCTTGAAAGTATGGGCTATTTGTTTTGCTTTATATTCCAGCAATTAATATAGTGTATAGCACATGGTAGACACTTAATAAATGCTTGCTGGCACTAAGAGGGTAAGAGACTTGTCCCAGGTCATAGTTCTAGAAAATTCTTTAGGCAAGATTTGAATTCAGGCTTTCTTGACTTCAAGTCCAGCACCCTACTCATTATGCCATGATGTTTCCTTCCATGCTGGCAAAGAAATATACTGAAAAATATTGCTATACTTTCTATATTTTTATTTCTAGCTTGGCTATTTTAGAGGTCTTCTTGTTCCTATCTAAGCACACCAATACCAATCAGATTAAGTTGTCTGACACCATTAAGATGTTACTTATGCTCTTCCTATTCCTTCCCAGCCATCTATCCACATCAACTCCAAAGCTTTGCTTGGAGTGTGTTCTCTGTTAGAGCAGTATGACTCAATTGTTCTTTCTTTGAAATACTATGAGTATAAGTCTCTCACACTTCTTACAAATGCCATCTTGGGACACTGGAATCTGATTTGTACCAGCTCCACAGTTGTCCCTTGGCCCAGGGTTTCAAAACCATCAGGAAATGATCCACTGGCCATGGGCCAGATGCTGTCTTTGACCTTGCTTTGGATCAGTTTCAGTTCAGCACCGAGAATGAATGGCTCCACTTCTTATCTTCCTCAACAGCAGGAAAGCTTAACTTGGAGGAGATAATCTTGAGCCCCAAAGGAATCTTGGCCTGAGTCAGTTCTTAGCCACATTTGTCAAGCAGCTGTGTTCAATGCCAATCAACCAAGGGCAACCGGACTAGGGTGGGTTGGGGTGGACAGGTGCAGTACAGTAATCTCTACTCCCACTCGTGGCAGACTCTTAGGGGAAAGTCCCAGGGGAAGGCTCAGCTGTGCTTTCTTGTACAAGTGGTCTTGTTCCCCACCCATCACATATTTCTTCCAGGACAGGAGTTCTTAATCTGCTGTCTGCAAACTTACTTTTAAAAATATTTTGATAATTGTTTTGCAGTATAATTAGTTTTATATTCTAACAAAGGGCCCACAAGCTTCACCACACTACCAAAGGCATCCATGATACAAATAAGAGTAAAATACCCTGCTCTAAAATTACCTTCCCTCTATTCTGTATGTATCTTCACATTTCTTATTATATTAACATAGTATGTCAATTCCCTCTAATATGTTTTTTGTCTTTCTTTAGATCCCGGTGCTCCATGGTCACACCTAGCTCATAAAATGATTGTTGATGGACCAATTGATATCATCTCTTCAAAAACATGGTACCCAGTTTCTTTAGTCCTGATGTCTTTCTTGCTCCCTTCTCCAGTTCATCCATTAGCATGGGGGGAGAAGATGCTGCTTTTGGAATCAGGGAGACTTGGCCTTGAATCCGACTTCCAACCCTTAGCTGTGTGATCATGTGGAAATATCAGCTTCGCTTTTCTCATCTATCAAAGAAGGATAAAAATATCTGCAGCATTTTTGTGAGGCTCAAGTGAGATAATGTGTGCTCAAGTATTCTACAGACCTTATGGAAGCACTGTATAAATTTCAGTTTTATAAGAACTTATAATGGAGCTATTTATGACATCAGAAACATGGAGGATCATATACCTAGAGCCAGAAGGGTACCTAGAGATGATCAATTCTGCCCCACCTCCCTCATTTGACAGAGGAGGAAATTGAGGGTCAGGGATATGAAGGGACCCTTCTGAGGGCACGGGTGCTGTCAGAGCTGGAAACTGACCCCCTATCTTCTGCCATATTCAAAGCTCTTTCCTCTGGATCATTCTGCTTCTCCCTTCAACTATGGTTTTGGAAAAGAGACAGAAACATTCTTCAAATGGATAGTTTTTCATATCGACCCTTTGTGAAAGCTGAGAGTATAACGTTAAATCTTTACCTAGGGAAGGGATTTCTTCGACAGGGAGCTAAAAGGATGTGATCCAAGTCCATAAATATCTGATGATCTAACTAGGCAGTGATAGAGCTTAGCCTGGATGATCTAAAGGAATGGAGATTTGGGATTCCATTAGACCACAGCCCTCTCAAAAGGCATATTTCAAGTGAGCTTTTGGCAAGGCTTGGTGGTCGACACTGAACAGGCCTGGAGTCTTTGAGGGCTTGAAGTATCCTGTGTTCTGGGGTCTTGAGTAAAGTGGAATCTATAAGCCTGAGTGCAGGTAATGTCTCCATTCTGCTCTTAAAAATGTGGCTACTGCATTGCCCAGAGGAGAGCTGTCTATTCTACTTGAAAACAGAAAGGAGCTTTCTCAGAAAGGAACTTCTGAGCTGCTCAAGGACACGAACAAGGAGTCTTCAGAGACTATTCTTAATATGTGTTGCATTCACTGTTCTGAGCAAATAAAAGTTACAACCAAGTTAATCCATCATCAGAAGCTGTAACTAGAAATCTGTGGGGCTGAGGAGACAGCATGGTGCCATGGAAAGAAAACCCTGGGCTCGGATCCAACCACTGATTGTCCTTGTGGCCTTGGGTAGATTGTGTCACCATCTCTGGTGCTCATCTCATGTAGAAGATGTGATCCTGTAATAACATCCTGAATCCAGGCCAAACTCACCTTCCTTATTAGAGTGTAAGCTCCTTGAGGAGAGGGACTGTCTTTTGTTTTTGTTTGTATTTGGATCTCTAGCACTTAGCACATTGCTTTCACAGTAAGAGCTTAGTAGTCTATCTATATATCTATCTATTTATCCATCTACCTCTCTCTAATCTATTCATATCTATCTATGCCTATTCATCTCTATCATCTATCTCTAACTAATCATCTCTATTGCTATAACAAAATATCTATATCCTCCCATTTATCTCTATCTACCTATCCATTTCTAT
The DNA here is from genome assembly GCF_037893015.1 of Macrotis lagotis. Lineage (NCBI taxonomy): Eukaryota > Metazoa > Chordata > Mammalia > Peramelemorphia > Peramelidae > Macrotis > Macrotis lagotis. The sequence goes on along the minus strand of NC_133659.1, from coordinate 42,488,196 downwards.
CTGTATATTATAGTCATCACTATCTAGCCATCTATCATTTCTATCTATTCATTCTGTCTACCCGATGTAGAGAACTGTGTATGTCAATTTAATGATATTAAGATCTTATTAAGTTAGGGGCAGCTAGGTGATGCAATGGATAGAGCACTGGTCCTGAAATCAGGAGGACCTGAGTTCAAATCCGGCCTCAGACACTTAATAATGGCCTAGCTGTGTGACTTTTGGCAAGTCATTTAACTCCATTGCCTTGCATTTATTTAAGGCAATGGGGTCCTCCTGATTCCAGGTGAATGGATAAATAGGTAAATATATAGATAGACTATTAAAAACTTACTAGGAAAGCACTGTGCTAAGTGCTAGAGATCCAAATACAAACAAAAAAGACAGTCCCTCTCCTCAAGGGGCTTACACTTACTCAATCATCCATGATGTTTTTTTCTTGCGTGAATACACAGGCAAGATTTTTTTGAGTGACTGTGGATCTCATTTAGGAGGCTCTGCCATGTTCTAAGTTTTGATGCAATCAGTGCAGATCTGCAGACACCAGCTTCTGACTAACCTCTTAATTACAAGGAATCTCTATTACATCTGGATAGTGGCAAGTAGCCTCTGAAGGCATATGTCCCTTTGTTTTCTGCCTCACACAGTGATCTCTATGGTTACCTATTTTAAGAAATTTTGTATGATTTTGATATGCCTGGGAATTACCTTATTGGAGATGGCAAAAAGTCTTTCAGATGGTATTCAGATGTTGGAGTGTGCTGTTGGGGTTAAAGGAGCTTTCCAGAAAAGTTTAAAAAAAAAGTCACACAATAGAGGTTCTTTTATTTGTCCCAAAGAAAGACCATGTAGCTTAATTGCAAACTGCCAAGAGAACACTGTGGGAGAGGCAGAAGAAACAAGGGAAGGGTGCTGGGGAAGCATCTGCTCTTGCACTGAGATCAGGACTGATATCTCCAAAATGGGTATGGGAAGGGTAGGGAAGACACGTAATCACACTTTGGTAAGAAGAGGAGGAGATCCACAAGGGTCCTGGCAAAGATCAGATTTTGGTACATTATCATTACATCAAGCTCTTGTTGGAACTCCTGGCTCCATCTTCTTTGCTTACAGCAACTCAGGAATTATGGCAGATAAGTTAATTTTACACTGAGAAGAATCATCCCTCTTAGGCAGGTCTGATTGATTTCCCATCCCTATGGGAATGCCAGTTGGCTAAGAAATGGGAACTTCTGTCTAGAAGCTTCTAGTAATAAAAGAGTCAAATTGGAGAGGAGGGGACAAGACATGTTTCTAGAGAAAGGGTAATAGTTTTGAGGAGGGGATACTGTTATAAACAGTTTAGAAAGACTAGATGCAAAATGGGAATCTCCCCTCTCCCCCCTCCCCTCCCCTCCCCTCTCCCTTCCCCCCTCCCCCTCCCCCCTCCCCTCTCTCCCTCTGTCTCTACTATATCTACCCCTCCCCTTTCCAGAACTAGAGGCAAACGTTTTAAAAAATGATAAAACAAAACAAAGCACAAGGGAAACATTTGAATATGAAAACTTGAAGGTGTAAGGAAGGGAGAGGTAGTGTTTAAGGAGAAAAAGGAAATAAGTTTGAGAGAGTAGGGTGGAAGAGAAAGATAAATAGAAGTTGGTTTAATTTGAAAGAGTTTAGGTCAACTGAATTCAATTCAACAAACATTTGTTAAGTAGCTACATGTTACAAGCATGTAAGGCATTTTGAAAAGAGCTGGAGTTACAAAAAAAAACCAAAAAGGGAAAAAAATCTATTCCCTCAAAGAGCTGCTTTCCACACAGACAAGGATTTACATGCCATTTTGGAAAAGGAATTCAAGGAAAGCAAATGTAAAATGTTGAATGGTGGGTGAAGGAAGTTCTCAGTGACAAACAGAAGCACAAACCAATAAAATGTCTTTTGGCTTCCAACACCTTAATAGTGAGTCAGTTCCACTCCCATTTGGAATGAAATATTCTTGGTTTAGACAGCTTTCTTAACCAATTAGGAGTCATAGCACCATCCAAGGATACATGTGGTGTCATAAGCTTATCCCTAAGGAAAAATATCTCAGGCTTGGGCAGAAGTGGGGTTATATACAAAATAAACACAGTATAATTTCAAAACAGAGCTAACAATAGCAATTGGAAACATCAGGGAAACCTCATGGTTGAATTGGTACAGGAACTGTCTTTTGAAGGACATTCAAGGTGGAGGCACAGAGACATAGAGGACAAACTATACAAAGACAATGAGACTGGAGATGGAATTTTTTTTTAATAAGAATACGACTAGGCAGTTTGCTTAGAATATGTGTTTTATCCTAAATTCAGTATGAACAGAAACACTGAACAGTCTATCCCCTGAGAACTTTTGAGAAGGGAAGTAGCTTATTAAGTTTTCAGTAGAAATTTCCCTACTTCCTATAGCAGAGAGACTACTTTGGCCTCTATTACCTAGAGATCAGGTATGTTCACGTTTTCCCATTTCACCCCTCTTCCAGGAATCTCAGGTACTCCAGTGAATTGAGAGGTGTCTAGGCTTTCTGTCACTGGCTCCAGCCCCCATCAATGGTGTTCTCTCAGTTGTAGGGGGCAGGTTCCATTGTGCCTTTATCAGATGAACATTTCTATAGAAATATTTACTTCAAAAGATAAATTTGCAAATTTACATAATCCTCCTCCCCCCCTGTGCTCTATATCAATCTTTGGAGAGTTATCCTTTCATGTACTGAGGCAGTAAGTTTGTATATATCAAACATGTGCCAAGGATGCAGCATGTTAGGCAAACTGGACATACCCAGAGAAGACTGGGTTTCATATTTTCCCTTATTTGAAATTTGCTGTTCCTGGCAAATTGGCTTGTTTGTTTTAATACATAGTTCTTGCCCCAAATTCAGAACAGTTCTCTGCAGTCTCTAAGGAAATATAAGTAATATCCTTTCATTGGATTCCCTAGTCCCATATAGAAAAAAAAATCTCAAAACAGCATTTGGAACATTAACATATACAATCCTACATGTTCAGATGAAAATCATTTTTATCTTCAAATACAAAGTTCTACAAATTTACAAAATAAGGAACACTTCAAAGTTCCCAAACAAGCCAGCAAAATAAGAAACATTTTACAAGATTTACCAAAACTCTTTGCTTACATAGCTTTACAGGGTTTTTCTCAATCCACAAGCAAAAGAAAACTGGCTTCCATATTGAAAAGAAGCCTGGTCCTCAACCGTCTTTCTAAGCTACATGGATTTAAGGCTTTGAGATCTAGGATCAACTTGGCAGATGAGAAATTTGTCTTGGGTGGAAACTCTTCCAATGATTCCCCCAGTGCATGAGGCCATTTTTATTTTAAAAGATATTGGTTAATAAATGGATAAATTTGTGGTCTTTTTGCATATGATTATCATGAGTACTGAAATACAAAATGGATAAGTCCTCTATGAAAGAAAAGGTCTTATTGCCTTTGAATGCACACAAAAAGCTAAATCTAGCAATTCCTTTTTTTGTCTCCAAAGAGAGGACCCAAGAGCTATCACTTTATTAGTTACCACTCTCTCTTTTATCTTCTGATTTCAATTAATATGGCCCTTTCCTCCAATAACATGTCCATTCAAGACAATAAGCATTTATTTACTATGCGCCAGATTCTTTGTCAAGGGCTGGAAATATACAGATAATACAAAATAAGGGATCTCTGCCCTGAAGAAGCTTATATAAAGTCTAATGAGAGAAGCCAATACATGAAAGGAAGTTGAAGAGGGATGAGGAAGAGAGATCCCCAAGTGGGGAATCACAGTAGGGGGAGTCCTGGGAATGAGACATTACCGACCAGGGTATTTCTCTAAAATGGAGGTCCTTGGAGGAACAAGCAAATTAAAGGAAGTGATCACAGGGGCTTAGTGTACTTTAAGTATGAGAAGTCCAGGGGTAGAGGGAACTTTCAGGTTGATGAGGCTTCTGTGGCATGGATCCCTACAAAGAGCATCTATGTCAAAAGTTTCCACGACCAAAGAATGCATCTCCAAATGGTCATCTTCTCCATATTGAACTAAGCTGATATGTAAGAGCAAGCAGAGTCTACTGCCAGGATCATTTTCAAAGCCTTCCAACATGGGAGAAAGATGTCAGACCTTGCCTTCTCTGCTGTCACGGCCTTAGGAACCAAGAGTCACTTCTACACCATTATACGACTTTGGAATATTACTTTCTGGAGGAAAAATTACCTAATATCTCTATAGTGCTGTGAGATTTGCAAAGTTTTTTACATTTTTTTTCCATGAAAGGACTGGTGATGTTTGGCCTGAAGAAGAGAGAACTTGGGGAAACATGATTATAAATCTCAGTTGTTTGAAGTATTATCACATAGACAGGTAGTATAGTGACTTGGATGTTAGTTTTAAAATTAAGAAGACTGAGTTCAAATCTAGTCTCAGAAACCCACTAACTAGATGATCTCAGATAAGTTTCTTATAAAGAAGAGATAATAATAGTACCTATCTAGGGTGGCTAGGTGGCGCAGTGGACAGAGCCCTGGCCCTGGAGTCAGGAGTACTTGATTTCAAATCCGACCTCAGACAGTTAATAATGACCTAGCTGTGTGGCCTTGGGCAAGCCACTTAACCCCACTGCCTTACAAAAACCTAAAAAAAAAAATAGTACCTATCTCTCAGGATTGTAAGGATCAAATGAGATACTCTATTTAAAGAGCTCTGCAAATCTTAAGGAACTATATAAATTCTAGTTCTTCTTCTTATTATTATTATTATTATTATTATTATTATTATTATTAGACTGTTTTGCTTGACCCTGGAAAACAGAACAGGGAGTCTAAGTTGCAAGGAGAGAATTTAGGTTTGACATAAGAAAAACATCCTATGAGAATTGACCCAAAATGGAATGGGTTGTTTCCAGAAATATAGAATCATTGATTCACAACCTGGAGTCAGGAGGACCTGAGTTCAAATCCCACCCCAAATACTTGCCACTTAGTAGCTGTGTGACCCTGGGAAAGTCACTTAACCCCAAATGTCTCACCAAAAAAAAAAAAAAGAATTATTGATTCAGAACTAGAAAAGATCTCAGATGACATCTGGCACATTTGATAGATAAGGAAACTGTTCCAGAGAGATTAAATGAGGTACAATATCACATAGCTTATAAAAAACAAAGCTGGGCCTCTGACTGCAAAGCCAACCCTCATTCCATTAGACTGAGTCTGCCAGACTTTTCCAGCTTAAGGAGTCCAAGGATGACCATTCTCCAGGTACACTGCTCAGATCTCCTTAGCTTTTAAAGTCCCTCCCTGTTCTTGGCTTCTGTGATTGTGGAATAAAAATACTTTCCCTACTGGGATGGCCCCAAGCATCAAATGTGAAAGGCATAATATAAATAGGCAGCACTAATTAAGATAATGGATTGTTGAAGACCATCTGGTCTGTTTACACTGCACAAATTTTTTGCATTTATAGAATTTTTCTCTCCAGGGGAGCAGTTCTCAACTAGTTAAGAATTGAACTGTTGACTTTTTGAAAAATATTTTTAGTAACTCTCAATATTCTTTGTCAATCCAAGTATTTTATTTGATGCCTTCAAAACATGTCTTTGAGAGAACTTCTTCAGGCTACCCAAGGAGGAAGACACAAGGGAACTACAGACCATTATTCCTTGTTTCAACCGATCAGGATCCTAGGTTAGTAGCAAGGATCAAAGATTTAAATCTAGAAGGAATTTCAAAGGCCACTGAAAGTTCTTGTTTTAATTTAATGGATTTTCCTGAAGTCTCACTGCTAGTAAGTGTCTGAGGTAGAGTCTGAACTCGGGTCTTGCTGACTTCAGGTCCAGTGCCCTATCTATTAGGCTCCAGCTTCTGAAATGAAGGTACTCTTGACCATGGGGCAAGTTAAGGTCATGAGACATTTGGACCAGGGGTCAGGAGTTAGTCCCCTGCTATCTTGAACCCTCTCATTTTTCTGTTGCGCTCATCCCAAGTGGTCCAGTGTCAATGGCTCTGGGCCATCCTGGTGTCAGGGAGAAGCAGAACCATCCTGTGACGCAAAGTGGGCTACCTTTGATGCTGGTCTCGCACCATCTTCTCTGGGGGTGTGCCCTCCCTACACTCTACTGTGGCCACTACCCACCTTTACTGCATTGCTACTTATAAATGCCCCTAGAAATTTATGATTGGGTGTGGGGGGGGGGAGACCTTCCCAGAAAGGAGAAAAGCATGCTTTACATTCCTTATTTTTAAGGATGCCTGCTTCTCGGCATACTTCTTCACATCCTAATGGATCCAGTGAAGTTCAGCGGCTGATTCCAAGCTGTAAATGAAAACAAAAACAAAAACAACACCTGCCTTTTTATTTGAGGAAAGTTCCATCCAATGATGACTTGATACATGGAAGGAAGAGCAGCAGAGAGGCCAGAGGACTGCAAGGAGAGAGAAAGATCTGGGCTGTTGCTTGACTGGCAGAGAACTGACAAATCATCACAGTGGCTTTTCCCTTTGCCACCCTGGGATGGGCATGGTCGTGTCTGAATCTTTCACTCGTGTTTTGTTCACAACAGGCTCAAGTGTTAATGGTTCACTGTTCTGATTCTGCTGGGCCTCTGCCATCATCTCTACTCCTGGGCTGATGCAGGACATTTTTTAGGAGGCTGCAGTCCAGAGGTTAAGGAAGCTAGGTGACACAGTGGATAGAACCCTAGACTTGAAATCAGGAAGACTCAGCTTCCTGAGTTCACATCCGGCCTCAGTTATGTGATCCTGGGCAAACCACTGCCTCAGTTTCCTCATCTGAATATAAAATGAGCTGGAGAAAGAAATGACAAACCACTCTATTATGTCTGCCAAGAAAACCCCAGATGAGCTCATGAAAAGTCAGGAAATGACTTAACAATAGTCTGGAGTTTTGAAATGTGTTGAGAGAACAACATTCATATTCTAAGTTCAGGGAAAACTTTTCAAGACAAGTTGTCCAATGAAGGAAGGAAGTAGAGGTTTTTCTTTGTGTTCAATCTAAAAGAAATGCTACTATTTATATAGTTCTTTCACGTTTGAAAATACGCCACATAGATTATCTAATTTGGCTCTTGCAATCACCTCACCAGCTAGGTGCTTTTATTAACTCCATTTTATAGATGGGGCAACTGAGGCTGAGAGGACTAGTGGTTTATTCAGGGTAGCTAGTGAGCATCTGATGCAGAATTTCAACCCAGGTCTTCCTGAATTTAGATGTTATGTGTCTATTTACTACACTAACTGAGGGTGAAAAGAAAAGAAAAGAAAAGAAAAGAAAAGAAAAGAAAAGAAAGGAAAAGAAAAGATAAGAGGAGAGAAGAGCAGAGATTAAAGAAAAAAGATGAAGAAAAGAAAGGAATAAAAAAGAAAAGGAGAAAGAAAAAATGAAGGGAGAAGGAGGAAGGAAGAGAGGGAAGAGAGGGAGGAAGGAAGAAAGAAGGGGTAAAGGAAGAAGGAAGAAAGGAAGAAAAAAAGAAGAAAGTAGGGAAGGAAGCAGGGAAAGAAGGGAAAGAAGGGAGACAGGAAAGGAGAAAAACAGTGAAAGTGAGGGAAGAAGGAAGGAAGGAAGGAAGGAAGGAAGGAAGGAAGGAAGGAAGGAAGGAAGGAAGGAAGGAAGGAAGGAAGGAAGGGAGGGAGGGAGGGAGGGAGGGAGGGAAGGAAAGGAAGAAAGGAGAGAGGAAAGAAAGCAACAAATATTTGATTTGTTAAATACTTTCTCTGACTAATACATTCTGTAGACAACTCTAACTGATCCCATTTAAGACTTAAATGGCATCACCAGGCAGCCAACTCTTGAAGGGAATAGACTGTGCTTGTCCAGTAGCTATGATAAAAGGATAAGGGTCATGCTGAGAAAAGCTCTTTCTGAATCTTAGAACACAGTTTAAATGGGAGTTACTATTATTAAACCAAACATGCTGGTCCATAAAAGGAGGGAATATGTATAGGAGGAAGAGAGGACTAGAAGGCAAAGCTGTGACTAGGAATTCGACTACAGGAGAGATATTTCCAGGGCATGGGACGGAGGTTGGGGATGCTACTGCTGCTGCTGCCCTTTGATCAGGGAGGAATTCACCTGGAAATTGGAAAGATCCACCAACCTTCATCTCCCCAGGTATCACAGAGACCTCTTGCTCAAGCCTCTGTCAGCCGGGCTAATGGGGTGGGGAGTCGTGGCTCAACACAGACCTCTGAAACTCAGATCAAGAACCCCTTTCCTACCCCTGCTTGGGGGGGGTTACATGAGGGCAGGGAAGAGGATGGTAGGATTAGGGAAGTCACAGAGGTGATTCTCTCCCTTGACCCTTTAAGGGAACAAGAATAATGCAGTGAGATGGCACAGAGCTAGCAGAAGGCCAGAGGAGAGGAAGAGCATTTCTCTAAGCTTCATCTGCCTTAGCCAAAGCCCTGGTCGCCCAGGCTTGCTACCTAAGCTATCATCCTATATATCAATTAGATCCAGGACATCTTTTCTCTTCATTGGAAATTAGAAACTGGAACTGGACATGATCTTAGAAATCATCTTACTCTGACTCTCTATTCTACAGAGAAGGAAACTAAGGCTCCCTCAAAGCAAAGTGATTTGTGTCAAGTCACAGAAATGGTGAATAGAGGTGAGGCCTGTCCACCTCCTCTCACTTCAAATCTGATCTTATCGTTACACAATCTGCCTTCTAAATCACACTGCTTCTTGATGCCTTTGACACAGTCTGACCACCGTCCTTTAGGGTGAGCAAAACTAGAGGCCTCGCTGACTCTGGGTCTCCTAGCTGAAATCTTAAGGAAACATCTTTGGATAATGAAAACTGAGCAATGTGAGGGTGAGCATTATTCTGATTTCAGTTGACCAGCAGAGGGCACTAAGAAATGTCCCCAAAGACTAGAGGAATGAAAAAAGCTGCAGTGTTATTAGAAGGGAAGGGTTGGTCATGTAGGGAAATCCTCATTCTCATTAATCTTACTCACTACTTTGATTAAGGGAGATAGGAATCGGAACAGGGGAGGGGAAGGGAAGAACAGTCTGACATCCTGAAATGTCTTAATTGTATTCACAAAAAAATAAGTTTCATTTCTCCCAGATAGCAAAGTTAGAAAGTAAGCCATGAAAAAGAAAGGCAATGGGTTGGCTAGGTATCACAGTGGATAGAGCACCAGCCCTGGAGTCAGGAGGACCTGCGTTCAAATGCGGCCTCAGACACTTAGTAATTACCTAGTTGTGTGGCCTTGGCCAAGCTACTTAACCCCATTGCCTTGCAGAAACCTTAAAAAAAAAAAAGCAATACCAAAAAAAGTTTGAGCTAAAGAGGCTTAGTAATGGTAACATTTGATGGAGAAATTTCATATTTATTCATGTCTTATGATCTCACTTCTAGACTGTAAACATCTTTTTTTAAATGTTATTTTCATAACTCCATTCAAAGAGTTTTCAACATTCATCTTTTTTTGTAAGATTTTGTTTCACATTTCTCTACCTCCCTCTCTTCCTTCTCATTTCCCCGCAATATTGAGTCATCTGACATGGGTTATGCATGTATAATCATATTGAACATATTTCTACATTAGTCATGTAGTGAAAGAAGAATCAGAATTAAAGGGGAAAAACCATGAGAAAATGAAAAAAATAACCATTAAACAAGTTTTAAAAAGTGAAATTAGTATTCTTTGCTCTGCTTTCAGACTCCATAGTTCTTTCTCTGGCTCTGGATGGTACTTTGCAATACAAGTTTTTTAGATTGTCCTTGATCACTGAAAGGAGCTAAGTCCATCATCGTTGACATCTCACAGTATTGCTCTTAATGTGTACAGTGTTCACTTGGTGCTGCTCACTTTTCTCAGCATCAATTCATGTAAGTCTAGGCTTTTCTGAAGTCTGCTGCTCATGATTTCTTACAGAACAATATTACTGTACTAGAACTGTTCAATCGTATCCCAATTGATGGGCATCCCCTCAATTTTCAATTCTTTGCCACTACTCTGGGTCTCCTATAAAAAGAACTGCTATAAATATTTTTGTATATGTGGGTCTTCTCCTCTATCCATGATCTTTTTTGGGATACAGACCTAGTAGTGATATTGCTGGATCAAAGGGTTTGGACACTTTTATAAATCTTGGGACATAGTTCCAAATTACTTTCCAGAGTGGTTGGATCAGTTTACAACTCCACCAACAGTGCGTCAGTGTCCTAGTTTTCCCACATCCCCTTCAACATTGATGATTTTCCTTTTTTAACCATTTTAGCCAATCTGATAGGTGTGAGGAGGTACTTCAAAGTTGTTTTAATTTTCATTTTTCCCATCTATAATGAATTAGAGCAGGGATGGGGAACCTTTTTTCTGCCAAGGGCTGTTTAGATATTGATAACATCATTTGAGGGCCATACAAAATGATCAACTTAAAAATTAGCCTGCTATATTTGGTCAAACATTTAATTAGCTCACCCCTTATAAAGCTCCTAGATTTATTGAACTTTGAGTCCTGCCAAGGCAGTGCCAGATCAAATGATTTCACTGGCTGTAACAGGCTGGATGTTCCCACCCCTGATTTAGAGCATTTGTTCACATAACCAGAGCTCTTTAATTTCTTCATCTGAAAACTGCCTATTCATTTCCATTGACTAGATTGTAAACTTCTTGAAGAAAGGAACAATGACTTAGTCAAATCTGAATCCCTCTATTCTTTAGCCCATAGTCAGGGCTCAAAACCATAGTAGATCTACAAAATAACTTTAAAAATTAATCCATGTTTAAAAAATTAAGTAATCAGCAAAGAATTCTCTGACAAGGAAAATGAACTTTTCATTGGAAATGACACAACAAAAATAGAAGAAATATTTAAGATAAGTAAGGAGATACTATCTGCCCTTGATGAATTTAAGTCATCAAGTTCCTATTAATAATACTTGGATAGTAAGAGAGCTGATAGATGTGATTGCTGTGAGGTGTCAAAGTGGATAGAACAGTGGACCTTGTGTAAAGAAGATCTGAGTTCAAATCTTTCCTTAGATACTTCCTAGCTATATGCCTCTGGGCAAATCATTTAACTTCTGACTCAGTTTTTTCTACCGATAAAATGAAATTCAATACATCTAGAAGCTTTTTAGGGGGGAATTAATTAAATGTTTGACCAAATATAGCAGGCTAATTTTTAAGTTGATAAATTTGACTCTCAGATGATGTTATAAATCTTCCAAGATGAAATCATCTTTGTAAAATGCTTAGGACCTTACATATAGTGGGAGTTTAATAAAGATCGTTTCTTTTCCGAGTCTCTGTCGAATTTTTAAAATCAAGGAAAATAGGAGAAGTAATATATAAGATTAGAGAAATTCAAATGTTGTCATAATTTCTAATAAGGAAAGAGAACAGATTCAGCAAATCATCTTTTTTTTGTCAAGGGAATAGGGTTAAGTGACTTGCCCAAGGTCACTCAGCTAGGTAATTATTAAGTGTCTGAGGCTGAAGTTGAGCTCAGGTACTTCTGACTCCAGGGCCAGTGCTCTATCCACTGAGCCACCTAGCTATCCCTTCATCAAACACTCTATCCCTGAGAGAATGAATCAATAGAAAGATGGACAATGTAAAGAAAGGGAAGCATTATCAAGAATAGATCATACCAGACTTAACTCATTTCCCTTTGACAAGGTAGGATGGGGGAATGTTGTAGAAATAATTTACCTAGATTTTAGCAAAGTATTTGATAAATTATCACATACTATTCTGATGTAGAAGGTGGAGAACTGTACATCACATGATAATTATTTGGATTCAAGATATAGCCATGAGTGGTCAGTCCAGTGTCCACATGACAGGAATTTTCCATTACTATGGGGAATCTAGGTTTGGCTGGTACTGTTAAATATATTGTTACTGTTGTTTTAATCAGCGATTGGATAAAGGCATAGATGATAGGCTCATTAGATCTGTAAGTAACTTTAAAGCTGGGAGGGGTCATTAACACACTGTATGAAAAAATCAAAGTCCAAAAGGATCTCAACAGAATCCAGAATAAATTTTAAGTCTTATCTATGGATACAACAAAATCAACTTTACAAGTCTAAGCTGAGATTGCTTATGGTTGGTTAGTTAGCAACTGTCTTGAAAAAAATAATCTGGAGGTTTTAAATGAGCAGCAGACTCCATCAGAACCTCAAAGTGATGTGGAAGCTAAGAGTTAATGGGACCTTGGCTACATGTATTAAAAAAAAAAGAAAGGGGCGGCTAGGTGGCACAGTGGATAGAGCACCAGCCTTGGAGTCAAGCATACCTGAGTTCAAATCTGGCCTCAGACACTTAATAACTACCTAGCTGTGTGGCCTTGGGCAAGCCATTTGACCCCATTGCCTTGCCAAAAAAAAAAGAATTCAAGAATAGATTGCTTGAATGGAGAGATTGTTCAATTCTGGGCTCCTCTATTTAAAAATCACAGTGATCAGCTGGTGGGGCAGCTAAGGAAGGTGCAGGTGATGGGACTGATTCCCATGATATATGAAACAGGGATAGTCAGGAAAAAACTCTATCTTATCTCCCCTATAACCTGTAAGTTCCTTGAGGGCAAAGAAAGGATGCCATTTTATCTTAGTTAAATTGAATATAATTCCTTTGATGTAGTTATGGAGGTGAAGGATGGTTATAAAATACTTCACTGACACCTTTTTTTTCACCTCTTTGGCACTTGTGGATTGAGCAATGAGCTTTAGAGAAAGAAGGAACCTCCTTCAGATCCCTACTAGTGCCCTCTGGTAAATCACTTGGGGTAGCTAGTTAGAGCAGTGGAAAGAATCCTAGACTGGAGTCAAGAGGACCTGAGTTGTTTTAAATCTGACCTCAGAGCATTAGCAGATCACTTAATTCATGTATGCCTCAGTTTTCCCATCTGGAGAAATAAATGGAAAATCCCTCCAAATATTCTGCCAAGAAAACTCTAAATGGGATCACAAAGAGTTTAAAACAATTCAAGAACAACAAAGTCACTTCTCACTTAGCCTTAGTTTTTTCAACTGTAAAATGGGGATTCTTGTTCTTAAGAACAAAATCAAAATCTGAAATGGTTTTAGAAAGAAATTTATTAGGATATTTGGTAGAGGAGAACTTGAGGCTCCCTATAGTCCAGACTCTAGAAGGTTTAATCTATATACGATTTAGATAAAGGTTCCTGTGCAAGAACCACATGTATTCCGGGAAGCAATTTTATGGGAGGGCAACTTGAAAGCAAGATAGATTGGGATGGATACGTAAACATTTGATAAAATTTGTATGCAGCCAAAACATAAAGGAAAGCCCAAGCACAAACTTTGATGCACCCCAAATAAGATCTGGGGGAGGATGTCCCAGATTCCTTGTTGCCAGCTCCAGCATTCCACAATGTCTATTCACATGAAATAGGTTCAAATAACAAATAATCTAGAAGGTAATAATATCATCTACCTCACAAATTGTGAGAATCACAAGGTTGGGGGAATCAAGAGAGATTAGATAGATAGATAATGGATAGATTGATAGATAGATAGAAGACAGAGAAGGCAGATAGAAAGATAGATATTTAAATAGATGATAGAGAGAAGACAGAAAGCAGACAATAAGAGAGATAGCTAGATAAAAGACAGAAGACAGATGAATAGATATTTAAATGATAGAATGATAGATAAGATTGATGGATGGATGGATAGGCAGATAGATATACTAATATATGTAAAATGCTTGCAATCCTTAAATCACTATATAATTTTTAAGTTTTTAAGAAATCACTTCCCTTTCTCTTCTTTGTTACAGAGAAAGCAGTCCAGTAAGGAACCAAAGCAATACCACAGCCAAGATGCTCCAGAAAGCTGCTATCATCAAATATTTAAGAACCCAGAACAAGGATTGCTAATGTCCCCTCAACTGCTTATTCAGGCCACAGAATGAGGAGTGGGAAATGATGGGATCTTTAAAAAAATAAAGCCTAATTATTCCTGTCAAAGGAATTGATTGCAGTGCCTGCGGGTGACGTTGTTCCCCAGAGGAGACTGTGTTCCCTGGGTCAGGGCTCTTCACTCCATCCTTCCTGGCTAATCTCTCATTGAAAAGAACCTTTTCCTGGAATTGCATTTGGCCCCTTTGAAAACTGGTCCTAAATACATAAATTAGTATATTGCTGTCATTAGAGATTTCACTGGCAAGGAAGACATTTATTTATACATTCAGCTGACTGTGGAAGGAGTTAAGAAGGCATTTAGTGGCGTGGCAGAAAAAGAGAACAGGGCTTCAAGCAATCAGTCAACCAGTACACGTTTGTTATGAACTTTCTATGGGTCTGTGCTAAGCCCTTCAAGTCAAAAGACTTGGGTTCAGGTCTAGATTCTCAATATTGTGCATATTGGGGGATTCTTGAATTCAGAGCTCTTAAAGTCCTGCATCAGAGCATTTCTCACTCTTCTCACCTTTTCCAGTTTGACTGGAGGTCAATAAATTAGGAGGCAAAACTATAAGATAAAAAGTTTAATTAGCATAGGCTGTTGAATATTTGCCAGGTGGTTGGCAACTCAGCAGAACAAAGGGATATACTCACAATATAGAATTTTACTTAGGGCAACATTACTTAGAAGCAGCTTATTAGGTGAGATTGCTCAACCACTTTCCTTATTTGGGAGATTGAGTCAAGGGATTTGGGGGACAGTGTCTTGGCATCTTAGGAATTGCCAAGAATCAGATTTGTTTCAGTGGAGATGTTTTTTCTGTAGTTAATCTTTTTCAGAACATCCAGGTGTCTCTTTTTAATCTCATTAGAATATCTAAAGGTCTCTAAAATAGTGGAAGTCTCCTTCAAAATCGAATCAATGGGCAAATCCTGTTGTTGTATAATACAAAGACAGTCTATCTCTAAACAACCCTGCAACTTCATTTCTTGGACCTCAGAGGTTCCTTTTTTTAATCTCAAAAGTTACTTTGTTGGGGGGGTGAGATGTTTTCCCCAAATCAGAGGCTACTTCCTCCACATATAACTGATAGTCTATTGTTTTCATGTAAAAATTACTTTGCTTTTAGTTTTAAATATATATATATATATATATATATATATTTGCCTACATTTATTTATGGAACTAGGATCTTAATTTAGAGACACTGAAATTCTGATGGGCAGATCAGGAAGTATTGAGATGCTCTAACCCTTTCTCTACAGGGATCCTAAGTACTTCTGGTAGAAGAAACCCAAAGTATTAGAGAAAGTTAATCTAATATCAACCTAGAAAAGGTATGAATAGCACACTCAATCAGATACATAAATTTATTTTACCTTACAGGAAAGAAGGAGAGAAAAGGGATATGGGGAAGAGTGATGAGAGAAGGGAAGGTGGATTGGAGGAAACAGTAGGTAGAAGTAAAACATGTTTGAGGATGGACAGGATAAATGGAGAAAGTAGGAAAATAGAATGGAGGGAAATACATAGCAATCCTAACTGTGAAAAAATATTTCAAGAATTTTCTGATAAAGTTTCTCCAATAAAATAGAGAATTGAATCAAATTAATAAGAATTCAAGTCATTCCCCCAACTGATAAATGTCAAAGGATAGAAACAGGCAGCTCTCAGATATGGTAATCAAAGCTCTCTATAGTCATTTTTTAAAACAGACTTTAAATTACTATTGATTAGAGAAATGCAGATTAAAATAACTCTGAGGCACCACCCCACAACTATCAGATTGGCTAAAATGAAAGAAAAGGAAAATGACAAATGTTGGAGGGGATGTGGGAAAATTGAGAGACTCTAATGAACAGTTGGTGAAGTTGTGAACTGGTCTGGACCCTTTTAAAGATAAATTTGGAATTATGCTCAATGGGCAAATCCTTTGACCCAGCAATACAACGACTAGGTCTTTATCCCCAAAAGATTAAGAAACAGAAAGAATAAGGACGTATATGTACAAAAATATTGATAGCACTGCTTTTTTGTGGTGGCGAAGAATTGGAAATCGAGGGGAAGTTCATCAACCGGAGAATGGTTGAACAAGTTTTGGTATGTAATTGTGATGGAATATCATAATATCTATAAGAAATGCAGAAAGACCTGGAAAGACTTAGATGAATTGATGGAAAGTGAAATGAACAGAAACAGGAGAACATTGTATACAATAACAGCAATATTGTGTGATGATCAACTGTGAATGACTTAGCTATTCTCAGTAATACAATTCAAGACAATTCCACAGGACTTATAATGAAAATGCCACCCACCTTCAGAGAAGGAATGGTTGGAATCTGAATGCAAGTCAAAGCATACTTTTTAAAAACTTTCTTTTTTTGACTTGTGTTTTCTTTCACAACATGACTAATATGGAAATATGTTCGCATGACTGCACATGTAGAGACTGTATCAAATTGCTTGTCTTCTCAATGGGGGGGGTGACTGGAGGAGGGAGAAAATTGGAACTCAAGTTTTAAAAAATGAATGTTAAAATTGTCTTTACATATAATTGGGGAAAATAAAATATCAAATAGAAAATTATGTCAAAAAGAAAAATTATGAATATAAACAATCCAATATAAGTAAACATGGGGACCATAGCAAGACAGTTTTATTGAGGTGAGATACTCATAAAATGTAGGGTAGTCAAGAATGATGGAAAGTTGTTGAGTCTGCTGGGCCCCTGACTAGAATTGGGTATATCCCTGGGGCAATAGAGATACTGAAGCATTTTCTCCCCAACTAGTAAAATTTGATGGATTTGTAGACAGGTCTTATTTGTAGGTAACAGGACCAAGCCTTGGGGGCAGGGAGTGAGGAGTCTGGACTAGTGAACTAAAGTCCATAGTTAGAGGAGAAGACTTTTCAGACTCCCTGTGAGTAGTAAAAAGGCCTTTGTTGTTGATCCTAATTTGATGGGGTGACTCAAGGACATTTTAAGTTTCCAGGGGGTTTCTTCCTTTAGTTGATTAGGGAGGCTACTGTATTTCTTACAGAAGCATATGTGTTCAAAGTCACCCTAATTTGAAGGAAGTCCCTGAACAGAGAATTGCATGCCTCACATTCCAGAGAGAGGAAGGGAGAGCACCAGGGCACTCTTTTGAAAGTCAATTAAATGAATGGTCCTTCCTGCCTCAGTCACCAATTCTATTTGAAGCAGCCCCTCCCCTGTTGACATTACAGAGTCCAAGGGCTTGCAGCATCTCCTAAAAGCCTGAGTCTTTCAGCATTGAGCCAGTTCATAGAACCCACCAGAATGGAACAGAAATAATCTGTAACAGGAGTCCAGCACCAAGGAGAGCACCTTTGCTTGAATCCAGATCTGCTATTTACCTAAGTGACCCTGGCTAAGTTGTTTCTCCGTTCTGGGATTTTCTCAACTAGAAAATGAGAGGCCAATGATTTCTATTTCCTATGAGCCTACCACCTGTCCAATATAATAGGAAATATCAAAGGAGTGAAAAAAATATTACAATTCCTTTACTGCTAAAATAGAGTCTTTTGCTAAAATCTTTTCTCATTTCTCTTTCTTTTCAACCTCTCTACAACTTATGATACTATCAAAGACCTTTGGTAACCATGCTTTCTTTCTCTTGGTTCTCCTATCTATATGATCACTCCTTTTTTTTTTTAAAGACTTTTGCTGAGCCATAATCCTCTTCTCTTTCTTGGACCTCTTCCTCTCCATTTCTTTCTCTTTCTTCATTTTCTTCTCTTTGACTCTGTCTCTGACTCTATTTGTCTCTGTCTCTGTTTCTTTTTCTCTCTTGCTTCTCTCTGTCTCTCTCCTTTCTGTTTTTCTCTTCCTTTGCTTCTCTCTCTCTCTCTCTCTCTCTCTCCCTTTAAAGTCTTGTCAACTCTAATCGAACTACCTCTATGCAGATGACCCCCAGAATGTTCTTCCCCTTCATCTCTACTTCTCAGAATCCCTGGCTTCCTTCAAGGCTCAGTTTAAATTCCCCCTTCCCCACCCCCACCTCCCCACTCTGTCAGGAGCTTTCCAGAGTTCCCCCAGCTGTTAATGAGACCCCTCTAAAGTAACCTTCCATGAATCTCACTTATATTGCATTGTCTTTCCCCACTGGAATGTGCATTCCCCAAGGTCGGAGACTTTTTATTTGTATCTTTTATATTATGCCCAAGCAAGTGCTTAATAAATATTTTGGTTTTCATTCATTCGTAGCTACTGGACCAGAGCTTAACAGGACTGTCTCCTGGGAAGTGTGGCCCACTTATCCCCTCTTCTTCCCTGGGAGAAGACAGAGGAAACATGAACTGGGATTGGGGAGAGAGTTAGTCACTTGAGCACAGAAGGCTCCAGCTAGGAGGTAGGCAGAGAGACTGGGAGACTGTGGAGCAGGAGCAGGGCAGACAGAGGCTGTAGATTTGGGTCCAGCATGGGCTCCCCAGGGACTGCCATTGTTCTTCTCTGGGGGAGACCGCCTGGGCAGCTGCAAGCCTCAGTGGGAACAAAGCTCCTGCTGCCCCTCAACCAGAGCCCAAACCCTAGGGGGTATGGGGGGTATGAGGGGTTCTTCTTTCCTCTCTCTCCTCTCCTTTGATTTATGTACAGCTAAAAAACAAAAACCTACCGAGGTCTATTTTTGCCACACACACCCCCACCCCCACCCCACCACCACCACGGTAGATTGTAAACCTATTTCTCTTATAAATGAGCTTGTTCCTGCTGCCTGTGGATATGCCATTACTTGAAATTTCACTGTGCATGGTGAGGCCAGCTCAGAGGGAGTTTTGTATTTCATAGGCTAACTAAGCCAGGACCCTGAAATTCTGCCTGGGAAGTCAAATCTTCCAGGGGGTTACTGAGTCAAAGTTTCATTTTTAGGAATGCCTAAAAGTAGACAGAAAAGCAGAGGGGACAATAGAACCTGGGGAAAGGGGTAGAGAAAGGAGCATGAATGGGACCTTTTTTTTTTTCAAAAGTCTTTTGAGAGCTGACCTTTATAGTCTTATGTAGTTTATTGTATATAACTAAAAACATTATTCTGAGAAGGGATCCATAGATGATTACTGACAGGCACAGGGCTCTAAGACACACAAAAAACAGATTAGCAACCCCTATCCTAGAGGAAAAGAGCCTAAACTTCTATTATCATTTTATTCTCTCTTTCTTTCCTCCCTTTCTCCCTCTCCTCTCATTCTCCCTTCCTCCTTCCCTCTTGTCTCTCTCCTCCCACTGTCCCCCTCCTACCTCTTCTACTCCATCCCTCTCTTTCCCTCTCCCCCCTTCTGTCTCTTTTTGTCTCTCCCCCTCTCCTTTTTTTCCTCTCCTTCCCTTTCCCCTCTCTCCTCCACAGCTCTCTCTCTCTCTCTCTCTCTCTCTCTCTCTCTCTCTCTCTCTCTCTCTCTCTCTCTCTCCTCTCTCTCTCTCTCTCCCTTTCTCCCCTTCCCCACCCCCTCCTTTCCCTCCATGTTCTACATTCATTCCTTCATTCAATGACCATACAGCTACTAGAACATAACAGGGTTGTAATCCAAAAGGAATGTCCATAATGATGCAATCACAGAGCTTTAAAGTATTCCTATTATAATTATCAATGCATGCTTTATTTCTCCCATTAGGTTATAATCTCTCTCTGGGTAGGGTCCAGGCCAAGCTCATTTTTCTCTCTTTCTCAGGGTCTAGCTTAGTGCTTTGTACAAAGTAGGAAGATAATAAATGTTTCTTGCATGAATAATCGATTGTGCCTATTTGTCTTGGTCCTCAACTCCCTAGCTATGCTGTATTGTAAGATGCTGCCTTAGGTGAAAAAATATACCTTATGTTTTTTAAAGGTTCCCCACATTAGCAAGCACTGGGGAGGCTACATATACCTCAGTTAACTGAGCAGGCACATGGAGTTCTGGGAACTGTTTTGAGTTTGAATTCTGCTCTACCAGTTATTCTTTATATGATGTTAGACAAGAAATTCTCTGAGCTCAGTTGGGCTACATGACCCCAGCTCTCAATCTCTGAGCCTTGTGGTCTCACTTCTGAGTCAATAAAATCACCTAATTTCCTTTCCGTTTCAGTTCCTCAGATCTATTTGGTCATTTCAGCACAAGCAACAGCAACAATGATAATAACTAACACGTATGACACATCATGGTTTTGCAAAGCCTTTCACATATATCCTCTCATTTTATTCGCATACGAACCCTGGGAGGTTGGTGCTATTATCATCCTCAATTTACAGATGAGGAAACTGTGGCAGAAGTTAAGTGACTCACCTAGGCTCACAAAGCTGGTAAGTCTCTGAGGTCAGATTTAACCCAAACTTTTCTGACTCCAGGACCAGCATTCTATCCAATGGACTCCTCAGCTGCAGATTCTCTTGTAGCAGCAACCTTCAGATTTTCCATGCTCCAATTGTATGACAATGTGTAAAGGGTCTCTTAGGGGACCCGCTGCGCCACAGTTTCGGACAATGCTTCCTCCGGCTCTAGGGGCTTGTAGGAGAACATAAGCCAGAAGAAGGTCACCCTTCTGCTGAGATTTCCAAGGAGACTTGTCTCCTGCATGCTCAGTTTGACTTCATAATAAAACAACAACTTGAGACTCAGCCAGAAGGGATTTCTTTTTATCTCTTAAAGTCTTTCTGTTATTGCTAAGCCCAGGAACGTTTGGTTTGAAAATTCTGCACACTGAGTGTAGGAAAATGGCAATCTGTTGGATCAGAAATTAATTATCCTGTTTTTATGGTACTAATGTTATCCTATCAGCTAAGCACTCCCAGCAAAAGTGGGAACCATCAGGTTGGGTGGAGAGACCTTTTCTGGAGTGGGGGTGGGGGGCACACTGGATTATAAATGAGTTACCTTGATTATCTGAAAATTAAACATACCGTTTAGTGAAGGACTACGTGCTAATTCCACTATTTTGTGGATCAAGCCCATGTCCCATGAGGTTAGGCGATTCTTTTTGACCCTATTTAAATTTTTGAAAATATTTTCAAAAAAACATTCATATTATTTTAACTTCCATTTACAAGTCATCAAGAACATGTTTACCATCAGGGTCATAGAAGGAATCTTAGAATCTCTGAGTTTGACCCCTATATTTCTGGATGAGGAAACAGATGTTAAGTGACTTGTCCAGGGTCAAGTGCCTTGTTCTTTCTGGTCAAGCAGCAGCTTGACCAATCCAGAGAGGCCTTTCAGTTGCAGAGTTATGAGTTGCCTTAGTTGGATTTACTTCTAATATACCTGCCTCAGTAACATATTTCAGAAACTTTATACCTACTCATTTTCCCTTGTACTCTGAATATAATTTTAGGGGAATTCATCCAAAATTTTTTGGGGGAAAGAGGACAAAAACACCTTGTAAATATTGCTTGCTATGCCATTTAGGTAAATCCCTTTTGTAAAAAAAAACTAATTGAGTCTATTGTCTGGGGAAGTATACCCAGTTGGGTTAGTGAAGTACAAGAGGATTGTCACTCACTAGGTTACTCCTCGAACTTTAAGAATAGTCAAAACTGAACTTCTTAGAAACCTGCTTGGGACAGAGTGGGGAACAAGCCCAGAGTGGTTACTACAGATTCATATGTCATGTGTAGTAGGGCACAAATAGGCAAAAGTTGAATAATATCAACAAAGAATTACATACCATACTCTATATCAAATTACTCGCTGTCATAGGGAGGAAGGAGGGAAGAGAGGGTGGGAGAAAAATGCAGAACTCAAAATCTTATAAAAATCTATCTTTATATGTCATTGAAAAAGTTAAAATAAAAAATTATATAGCAGAAATGGAATGAAATACATTATCAAAGAGATATGTAAATGGAAAGTGAAGTAGAAACACAAGAGAACAGATGGATAACCTGGATATTCAATTGGTAGCAATGAAATGATAAAGTATCTTAGGAAGATGGCCCATAAATTGGGTGGTTTCCTTCTAAAAGATTTGAGAATCTAAAAGATTTTGGAGTAGTCACAAAGGATAAGGTAGGGATAGATTAGAACAGGTTAGAAGGAAGATAGTTTTATTTTAGATATGTTGTATTTGAGATACCAACTTAGTGCTAAGCCTGGGAATACAATATAAATAAAATGAAAGATGGTTTTTGTCCTTGAGGAGTTAATATTTGAGTGGGGGAATATTACACATGGAGGGAATTTGAAAATGGTGTATAATGAGATGGTTCTTCTCCACTTCAGTCTCCAGCAGGAAGGAAATCAGAAGAATCAGAAAAGAAACTTAAGGGCAACAAGATCTAGTGAGTCTGGGTACTTTCTCAAAATGTAGGGTCTGGGAAGAATTGACCACTCAGAGAAAGGGACCATGGGACCATGGGGCACAGTGGACTTCTGTTGCAAGATGCACCAGATATTTTGGTGGAGAAAGTATAAGAGTGGAGTGTGAAGCCTGAAGGTAAATAAATACCCAATTGAACTATTCAATCCTAGGAACCTACTAAGGTATGACCACATTCCTTTATTACCTAAAAGGCCTTCCTCTTTATATTCTATCAAGTCCTGGGACCTGGTGGAAGTATGAAGTAGGCACATCTCTTAGAAGTCTAAAGAAAGCATATGTTTTACTCATACAAAACATTCTATAACTCTTACAGTGGCTTATAAACTGAACTATCATTATTATCATTGAAGATGATAATTTCCGCCTTTTTACCCATAAGGAAACAACCTCAGAGAGGAAAAGATCTAACCAAAGTCATGTATTGAGTTGATAGGAGCTTCAGTTTATATTTGGAGCCAAGTCATCAGACTCCAAATCCAGAGCTTATTCTGTGATGCCATAGTCTCAGGACTGATAATCACCAGGTTTTCAAGATTCAAGAAAAAGAAAGAACTTTTGGTTATGCCTCCAAGTCCCACAGTCATACTTAATCTGGAGTCAGGAGATACACCAACATCAAGGTCATTGAGGAATCTGAGGGATGTGCCAAGTAGCAAAAGGGCAAACCCAAGGCAGTGTTGGCAAACCCAAGGCTGAGGTCTACTAAAGAACTGCTAATGCATTTTAGAAGACTGTTTCTTATCAGGGAATTCTGACCCTTAGCATCTAGAGAGTGAGCAGCAAAATGGCAGCCTTGATTTATAACCCTGCTAGACTTTTCTCAGATTGCTTATGGTAGAAATGTCTGGACAGTATATATTTTAATTTAAATCTGTTTTGGTAATGTATATGTTTAATTTTCTTTGAGAACCAACATGTTTCCTTTGTGAGATTCTGGAAGTAGAGTAAAACATGCCTTTAGTTGAACTATCAACTCATGATGGGAATATAGTCAGCAAATTGATCAACCTTGCTTAGGAATAAAAAAAAGGAATTATTTTTCTCTGTGCTGAGTCAGTGACTCAGAGATCTTTCAGTTGTGGGTGTTAGAGCAAGAAGCCCTAGAGAACCAGTCTCAGACTTTGAAGGGAACTCAGAATTTATCCAGATCAACCTATACCTGAATAGGAAATCCCAGGAGGTCATCTGGACACTGCCTGGAGAACTTCAATGAAGAGGATCTCATGATCCCATTATACCTCCCTAAGCAGTCCATTTCATTTTTGTTTCATTGTCAGGAAGTTTTCCTTTCATTTGTGTTTAACTATATCTCTGTAAATATTGTCCCATTCTGGGGCAATGCCCAACACCTACATTTGAAATTCACGGTATTATTCTGTGACTGCAGAAGCACAATCCGGTGCTTGCAAATTACCTGAGTTTATATGTATATTATAATGTTTTTCATCACTTGATTTAATATTTTATTACAATTTCTTTTGTCTTAAGTAAATGGTTATACTTAGGATAGAAAAGTGTCATTATTGAGAGTGGCTGGTTGTAGAAATATCACACTTTGTGAGAATGAGTTACCTTACCAGTGACTTGTTGTAATAAAAGAATACATTGGATAAGGTGAGGACCCAAGTGCTTAAGTGGTAAGTTGGGGGTAAGGAGGGGTTGTATTGTCACAACATGGTTGTGACAGACTTTGAGGGACTTTGAATGTGGTTATCTTTGTCTAGGGCCCTAGACAAAGGTTTAGGTCAAGTCAGAGAGCAGTGAGGTGTTTCACATACCCACGTGTAAAGCCCCAAGTGTGACGTTTTGGATGTGTTCATACCCTATTTTGTCCATTGGCCCCATTTTTTGATCTTTAATATTAAAGAGGAGAGGACAGTGGTAGATTATTTTCTATGTTGTGTCCAATTCAAAATCTGAATCAAAATCTCTACATCTCAGTTTTCTTCTTTGTCAAATGGAGAGATTAGACTAGATAATTACTATTAACCAGTTAGGGTCAGAAGAAAAAGAGTCACGTAGTGATGTTTGGTGATGATCTACTGAGGAAACCATTTGTTGACCTGTTAACTACAGGAGAGTTGTCTGCTGTCTTCAAAGTATATATCCAGGAGACAAGAGATAACAACCACCCAAGACTCATTAGATTTGTCAGATTTAATTACTACACTCTTCTGGTGATTCACATAGACACAAAAGATATTGACAGAAGGAATCTAGAAAGCACTGCCAAAGAGTTTGAAGTCTTGGACAAAAAAGAAAAGACAAAACAAAGAAAACTTGAGCAACACGCGTGGTGCTTTCATCACTGTTGCCCATCAACAAGAGAGAACTCACAAGTGGAAGGAAGATTTGGAAAGGATATAGCTGGTTAAGACAAATGCTGAGAATGATATTTGGATTTTTGATGAAGATCACATAAAATTGGCTAGTCAGAATATTTTCGTCTAGTGTTTTGCAAATCTATTCAGTCAAATGGTTTCTAAAATAAAGAGGCAGGGAGAAAACTGCATATATTCACTAAGCTTGAACACCAAAGAGAGTACAACACAGGTAGAAAATGAAGGAATACTGAAATTCAGAAGAAACAAAATTCAAATTACATGAGTAGAGAGTTATTTATACATAAATGTACAAAATATGTGTAAAGAGAAGGTGAATGAGAAATCCTAACACAGTTGAATTCCGAGATGTGACAAACTTGCTGATGAGGCCCCAGGATGGAATATGAAGGATTGACCTTATTCAGAAGTAACAGGGTAGTCAAGGGACAAGCAATAGACATGCATACACACAATGTAAAACTTTCTATTTCTATATCATCTGCATATATTGTATGTATAATGTATTTCCTCTTTAATATTGACTTCAATAATATAAGCAAATATGAATATTTATCTGCACAAAGGACAGAAACAAAGTGTTGTATATGAAAATCATACTGGGGAGGGATGTTTCAAATTTAACAAAATAATCCCAACACTGTCTTTCTTGTCTGTATACTCTTCCACACTTCTTTTCTGCTCTTTAGTTTATTTTTATTTGCTACTTTTATTTTAATAATAATGATAATTTTATTAATTTTCTTTCTTTTTTAATATTACTATTACTAGCCATCCATTTACCTCCAAAATTTCTATTTCCTCCACAAAGAACAAAATAAACCAAACTATTTGAAACAAATAGTCATAATCACAAAAACTAAATCTACATATTGGTAGGGTCTAAAAAAATGTAAACTTCATTTTGCATCATTAGTATATCACCTTTTCCTCAGTCTTCTGGAGCAGACAAAGGACACTGCATTGACTCCAAACCTTAAGACCTTCATGGTTGTTCTCCTTTAAATGTTGTAGCTATTGTATAATTTGTTCCTTGGTTCTGCTCACTTCATTCTGTGCTAATTCATGTCAATCCTCTCAGGTTTTTCTGAATCTATTAAGTCAATTTATTTTTATTTTGATTTTTTGATTTTTTTTCAAGGCAATGGGGTTAAGTGACTTGCCCAAAATCACACAGGTAGATAATTTTTAAATGTCTGAGATCAAATATCCATAGCCAGTGCCACCTAGCTACCCTGTCAGTTTAAATAGTATATTCACAGGCC
Organism: Macrotis lagotis; assembly: GCF_037893015.1. NCBI lineage: Eukaryota > Metazoa > Chordata > Mammalia > Peramelemorphia > Peramelidae > Macrotis > Macrotis lagotis. The sequence continues at coordinate 42,462,362 of NC_133659.1, read as the reverse complement.
AACATTTGTCCAGTCAGATGATGACACCCACTTTATTTTCAGTTCTTTTCTACAATAACAACAGAAATGCTGCTATGAGTACTTTTTGGACCTATAGGACATTTCTCTTTTCTTTCTCTGATCTCTTTGGTATATAAGCCTAAAAAATAGTAGCTTTGATCAAAGGGAGCACCTTGAATGCAGTTCCAAAAGGCTTTCAGAATGGCTGGAGCAATTACTAGCTCTACTATTGGTGCATTAAAATGCCTTCATTCCCCAGTACTTCCAATTATCATTATTCTCCTTTTTATGTCATTTTTTGCCATTCTGATGGAGATGAATTGGATTGTCAGAGTCACATTATATTCTAAGAAGATCTATCCATATGAGAAAATCCAGGAACCAAAGGGAGGAAGGCATCTGGGGGAAAAATCAATGGAAGTAGTAATTAAAGTAAAACTGTGATTGAAGTATGCTATAGACACCAAAGCAGAGATGAAATAGATGAGAAATGTGAAAATAGACGGTCATAAACTTAGGATGGAGTAGTGGGGGAGGTTTAGGCAACAGACCTTGGAAGGGATCTTAGAACTCATCTAAATTTAATCCCTCTATTTTATTTTATTTAATTTTTGGAGGCAATCAGAGTTAAGTAACTTGCCCCAGGGACACAACTAGTAAGTGTCTGAGATTGGATTTGAACTCAGGTCCTCCTGACTCCTGGATTGGTGCTCTAGCTATTATGTCATCTAGTTGCCCCTCACCTCCTTATTTTAAAAAAAATCTCCTTTTAAACTTTTATTTTACTTTTAAAAATTAACAAACACTTATTATCTTTTCCTCCTACTCCCCCCCATTGAAAAAAGAAGAAAAGTGCCTTGTCAAAAAATGCAGTCATTAGAAAATAATCCATGAATTGGCCATGTCCAAAAATGCATGTTTGCAGTCTTTGTCTTGAATCCATCCTTTCTTAGCCAGGGGAAGAAACTACTCTGGAATCATAGCTAGTCATTACATTGATCATTCTTAATTCTTTCAGAGTTGGTTGTCTTTTCAATGCCATTATTACTGTGTAATTGGCTTTCTACATTTTGTTCCCTTAGCTAAATATGACTTTATATAAATCTTCCCAAGCTTCTTTAAAACTATATCTTTTGTTATTTCTTCTAGCACAGTGGTATTTCTTCCCATTCCTATACCAACCAGCAGGTTGCTGCAATAGTCCAGGCATGGGGTGATGAGGCATCCTCCTGATGTGGTGGCTGGGTCAGAAAGGGTGAATACAAGAGCTGTGATGGAGGTAAAATCTACAGGGTTTGTCACCAGATAGGCTATGGGAGTGTGGGATAGAATGAAGAGAGGATAACACCCAGGTAAACGGAGCAGCCCCAAAAGCTAAAATAAACTTAAACCTAAAAGCTTCTCACATGTTAGATTTTGTATGTCTGTACAAAATGTACCAAAGTGATTTTCCTTAAGGGCAGATCTATGTCACTCTCCTTCTCAATAAATCCCAGTGACTCTCTATTGCCCCTAATGTAAACTAGAAATACTTCTGTCTAGCTTTAAAGTCCTCTAGTCTGGCTCCAATCTATCTTTCCAGTCTCATTGTACATTGCTCTGCTTCTGTGATCCAGCCCAACAATTCTCAAACTTTGGCTTTGGGAACCCTTTATCATCTTAAAATTATCTCAACCCTTATTACTTTTAACACATTAACACATTAATCATAACACTCTTAAAAATTGAGAATCGGGGGTAGCTAGGTGGCACAGTGGATAGAGCACCAACCCTGGAGTCAGGAGGACCCAAGTTCAAATCTGACCTCAAACACTTAATAATTACTTAACTGTGTGACCTTGGGCAAGTCACTTAACCCTATAGCCTTGCAAAAAAAAGCTCCCCAAATTATTGAGAATCCCAAGAGTTTTTGCTTATGTGGATTATAACTGGCATTATTTGCCAAATTAGAAATTAAAACAAAATTTTAAAATATTTTAACAATGATAATAAACTTATTACATGTAAATATAAATAACATGTTTTCTGGAATGGAAGTACAAAAATTAGTGCAAATAGCATTGTTTTACATATTTCTACAATTTTTTTCAGATCTGGCTAAATATGAAAGAGCTCGGTTCTCATATTTTTTTTGTGCATTCAATCTGTTCTTTTATGGTGCTTTGATTGAAATAGATGAAGAAAATCTGGCCTCACACAGATATGTAGTTGGAAAAGGGAAGAATATTTCAATAGGCAAATAGCTTTGCTATTGTTGAGTCATTTCATCCCTGTCCAACTCTTTTGTGACCTCATTTTCTTGGCAAAGATACTGGAGTGGTTTGCCATTTCCTACTGTAGCTCATTTTACAGATAGGAAACTAAGGGTGAAGTGACTTGCCCCAGGGAGTATCTGAGGCTGAATTTGAACTCAGGTCTTCCTGACTCCCAAATCCTGTAAACTCTCTCTGTCTGTCTGTCTGTCTGTCTGTCTCTCTCTTTGTGTCTCCCTCTCTCCCTCATTATCCCCCCACAAATCCAACAAAAAAACCCTTGTAACAAAATGTGGAGACAAGCCAAACTAGTTCCCATCTTGGCCATGTCATAATGCTCTTTCAAAAGGAGATCCGAGTTCCTTATCTTTCCCAGATTGCTCTTTGCTTTATTGGAACACAGTTAACCTAAGGATGGCTAGCTTCCCATTGTCCTTGGGCAAGCCTTTCCGTTCCTTTTGTGACTGAATTTTATTCTTCTTATTTCTAGTTTCCAATTTGCTTTCATTTTAATCCTATCCTCCTAGTGCCAGCCACTCAGTTCGGATCAGTGTCTTCTACCAACTTAACAGACAAGCTTGCCATCCTGCTATCCAGGGCAGGAATGAAAATGTCACGGAATTCATCATGGACCCCAAACAAGCGCTCCTTATTTGGGGCCCATGCTGTCAGCGACCCTTTGAAAACAAGAGAGCACAGCTGGCTAACCTTGTCAAGTGGGGGCATCCACTTAAAACTTGAGCTTTGAAATGTCTGTTTTTCCAACTGGTAAATGAATATGTCACGTCCCAGAGGATGGAAAAACTTTGCAAAATTGAAGACGGATTCCTTCAATTGCTTCTCACCCGATCTACCAAGCTATAACTCTGTCAGAGACAATTACATTAGTCTGACAGGATGTATTTCTTAAGTAGCTCTGCTACTTATCTTCCAGTATCTCATTCTCTTCTAATGTTTGCAAATCAATTAAAAAAACCTGCTCCCTCGTCCATTAATTTTCCACGAATGGACCTTCTGAATTAATCTACATCGCTGCTTACACTTACAAAATGACTTTCTTTTACATTTCCTAATTGGTGGCTTTTCTTCTACAGGGTGGTAAAGGACTCATTTATTCAGTATGGGCAATACATATTCTTTATATTAAAACCCAAACATTCCCATATGTTAGAGCTGATGAAAGAGCTGGAGAAAGGCCATTAGCCTAGCTCCTCAACAACCACGGTAAACGAGACACTTTGATTATGTCGCTATGAGAAGTTTGTCAGGATGTCACCCTCATACCTAATTAATAGAGGCCCAAAATATACACAGCAAGGCCTTATGGTCTCAGTCTCCTCTACTATGGAATATATGATCGTTCATTCTGGGTTGAGTTGAAATGACCCTTTCCTTAGAAAAATCACGAAGTGTAAATTCATAATTTAAGTCAATCAATAAGCAGGCTCTGTGACCCCAGGGTCCTCTGCCTCAGTTTCCCCAATTGACAAATGGGAAAATAATAGTGCCTATCTCTGAAAGTTGTTGTGAAGATAAAATGAGATAATAATTGCTTTAAAAAACTCCAACACCTAATATCTAGCACAGCATATGTAGGACACACAGTGGGCGATAAATAGATGCTCATTCTCTCCCTCCTGATGTGCTGATCTGAATGCGGTAGTAGTAGTAGTAGTAGTAGTAATAATAATAATAATAATATGATGATGATGATGATGATGATGATGATGATGATTAGCATTTGTGGGGCACTTTAAAGTTTGCAAAGTGCTTTAAAAATATTATTCCCTATTTTCCTCACACCCACTGAGGCAGGCAGAGGTTAAATGACTTGTTCAGGACCACACAAATTGGACAGGGCTTGAACTCAGGTCTTTACTCCAAGTCTAGAATTCTTTCCACTGGGCCATCTTTCAAGTTGTCCCAAGTGCTAGTGAGGATACCTTTGTACCATCTCTTGGAAACATCTTCTCCTGGGGCAGGGTGTCATCTCCTTACATTTAAAAATTTTTTTTTTTATTGTTTGCAAGGCAATGGGGTTAAGTGGCTTGCCCAAGGCCACACAGCTAGGTAATTATCAAGTGTCTGAGGCCGGATTTGAACTCAGGTACTCCTGACTCCAGAGCTGGTGCTCTATCCACTGCACCACCTAGCTGCCCCATCTCCTTACATTTTGATAATTGCAATAGAGGAAATTGAGTCTGCTTGCCTGTCTTTCCCCACTCCAGCTCATGCTCCATTGGTTGTGAATGTGTTCTTCCCCAAGGGTAGATCTGATCATGTTGTCATCCTATTCAATGATCTCCAGGGACTCCCCTACACCTCCTGGATCACCCATAAAATCATCTGGCTCTCAAAGCCCTTCATAAACTGACTCTTATCTATCCTTCCAGTCTTTGTCTTTGTTCCTGTAATGTTTCCTTTGCTCCTGCCATGTCCTCTTGGCTGTTCTTGAGGAAGTCCCTCCTCCAGATGTATCCCTCCCACTCCTGTCTTCTATTTTTCCTTTAAGAATTCTACCTCTTGTAAGAAGCCTCTCCTGAATCCCCTGAATGCTGATGCCTGCCCTCAGAA